>NW_019278658.1:0-794 GCF_002738345.1 Cucurbita maxima | reverse complement strand
GCATGATGATTTAGAATAGTATTTCGAAGAAACGGAGTGTATATTACAGTAAAAAAGTGCTTAAAGTCGAACCCTGATTCGTAAACACCAAAACCGGGACGTTTGAAGAACGTGCTAAAAAAACCGAATTACTGTCGATTTTTTTAGAAACTTTTTTGGGGAATGATTAGGCATGATGATTTAGAATAGTATTTAGAAGAAACGGAGTGTATATTACAGTAAAAAAATGCTTAAAAACGAACCCTTATTCGTAAACACCAAAACCGGGACGTTTGAAGAACGTGCTAAAAAAACTGAGTAACTGTCCAATTTTTAAGAAACTTTTTCGGGGAATGATTAGGCATGATGATTTAGAATAGTATTTCGAAGAAACGGAGTGTATATTACAGTAAAAAAGTGCTTCAAGTCGAACCCTGATTCGTAAACACCAAAACCGGGACGTTTGAAGAACGTGCCAAAAAACCGAGTTACTGTCGACTTTTTAAGAAACTTTTTTGGGGAAGGATTAGGCATGATGATTTAGAATAGTATTTCGAAGAAACGGAGTGTATATTAGAGTAAAAAAGTGCTTAAAGTCGAACCCTGATTCGTAAATACCAAAACCGGGACGTTTGAAGAACGTGCTAAAAAAACCGAGTTACTGTCGACTTTTTAAGAAACTTTTTTGGGGAAGGATTAGGCATGATGATTTAGAATAGTATTTCGAAGAAACGGAGTGTATATAACAGTAAAAAAGTGCTTAAAGTCGTACCCTGATTCGTAAACACCAAAACCGGGACGTTTGAAGAACGTGC
>NW_019278657.1:0-794 GCF_002738345.1 Cucurbita maxima | reverse complement strand
CCGAAGGCAGCACAAGTTAGAAGGCCACATTCCATGCTCAACTGGTCTCATGTCGCACGCCCAAAGGCACCCGATTCCAACTAGACGAACATGTTCTGGCACCACAGGCCTTCAAAACATAGGGCTGTCCCAAGGATGGCCCGACGGCGTCACCACAACGCCGCACGCTCGACGAGGCTCATGTTGGACGCCCGAAGGCACCCAACTCCACCCCACCTTGCACGCTTTGTCGTCGTTCCGACCATCCACCATCCCGAAGGCAGCACAAGTTAGAAGGCGACATTCCATGCCCAACTAGTCTCATGTCGCACGCCCACGGTCGTTTGACTCCGCCCCACCAAGCATGTTCTGCCACCACGCAGCCTTCCGAACACGGGGCTGGCCCGAGGAAGGGAGGCATGCCACAACGACGTCCCACACTCAACGAGGTTCATGCCGCACGCCCGAAGGCACCCGGCTCCACCCCACCTTGCATGTTTCATCATCGTACCGGCAGACATCCACGGTCCTCACACCAGAGAATCCCAGTTTAGAAGGCAACATTGCAACGTCCCGCGCTCGACGAGGCTCATGTCGCACGCCCAAAGGCACCCGATTCCAACCAGCCGAACATGTTCTGGCACCACACGCCTTCAAAACATAGGGCTGCCCCAAGGATGGCCCGACTGCGTCACCACAACGCCGCACGCTCGACGAGGCTCATGTTGGACGTCCGAAGGCACCCAACTCCACCCCACCTTGCACGCTTTGTCGTCGTTCCGACCATCCACCATCCCGAAGGCAGCACAAGTTAG
>NW_019278656.1:0-794 GCF_002738345.1 Cucurbita maxima | reverse complement strand
TCCCAGATTTGGGTTTCCGAAGAAGGGTTCGATTTGAAGAACTCTTTTACTGTTTTATGCACTCCGTTTCTTAGAAATAATATTCTAAATCATCAAGCCTTATCATTCCTCACAAAACTTTCGAAAATCGTCGATCGTGATTCGGTTTTTTAGCACGTACTTCAAACTTCCCAGATTTGGGTTTCCGAAGAAGGGTTCGATTTGAAGAACTCTTTTACTTTTTTATGCAATCCGTTTCTTAGAAATTATATTCTAAATCATCAAGCCTTATCATTCCTCACAAAACTTTCGAAAAACGTCGACCGTGACTCGGTTTTTTTAGCACGTACTTCAAACTTTTCAGATTTGTGATTCCGAAGTAGGGTTCGATTTGAAGAACTCTTTTACTGTTTTATGCACTCCGTTTCTTAGAAATAATATTCTAAATCATCAAGCCTTATCATTCCTCACAAAACTTTCGAAAAACGTCGATCGTGACTCGATTAAAAACTAAAAAGATAAAAACAAATTGAAAAAAATGCAAAGGAAACATATATCCGATCTTGAGCCTGAAGCTCTGATACCAAATGATATGGAAAATCAACCCAAGGGAAAGTATGGAACGGATTACCTTGATGATCAAGATCAAGAGTAAAGAAAACTCGTTTCTAAACTCGTGATTCATATCACGGAGTGCATAAAACAGTAAAAGAGTTCTTCAAATCGAACCCTACTACGGAAACCCAAATCTGGGAAGTTTTGAATTACGTGTAAAAAAACCGAGTCACGATCGACGTTTTTCGAAAGTTTTGTGA
>NW_019278655.1:0-794 GCF_002738345.1 Cucurbita maxima | reverse complement strand
TGGGGAATGATTAAGCATGATGATTTACAACAGCATGTCGAAATAACAGAGTGTATAAAGCAGTTAAAAAGTGCTTAAAATCTTAACCCTAATTCGAAAACCCCAAACCGGGACGTTTGAAAAATGTTCTAAAAAAAACCTAGTAGCTGTCCATGTTTTTCAAAACTTTCATGGNACGTTTGAAAAATGTGCTAAAAAAAACCGAGTAGCTGTCCATGTGTTTCAAAACTTTCATGGGTAATGATTAGGCATGATGATTGAATATAGAGGGTCGAAGAAACGGAGTGTATGAAGCAATAAAAAAGTCCTTAAAATTGAAACGCTATTTCGTAAACCCCAAACAGGTACTTTTGAAACACGTGCTAAAAAAAACTAGAAACTGTGAATGTTTTTTAAAACTTTTGTGGGGAATGATTAGGCACGATGATTTCGAATTGAATGTCGAAGAAACGGAGTGTATAAAGCAGCAATAAATTTCTTAAAATCGAAAGCCTAATTCACAAAATCCAGAACCGAGACGTATGAAACACGTGCTGTGAAAACCGAGTAAATGTCCATATTTTAAGAAACTTTTCCGGGGAATGATTAAGCATGATGATTTACAACAGCATGTCGAAATAACAGAGTGTATAAAGCAGTTAAAAAGTGCTTAAAATCGTGACCCTACTTCGAAAACCCCAAACCGGGACGTTTGAAAAATGTTCTAAAAAAAACCTAGTAGCTGTCCATGTTTTTCAAAACATTCATGGGGAATGATTAGGCAAGATGATTGAATACAGAGGGTCGAAGAAACG
>NW_019278654.1:0-794 GCF_002738345.1 Cucurbita maxima | reverse complement strand
TTGTGCTGCCTTCGGGATGGTGGATGGTCGGAACGACGACAAAGCGTGCAAGGTGGGGTGGAGTTGGGTGCCTTCGGGCGACCAACATGAGCCTCGTCGAGCGTGCGGCGTTGTGGTGACGCCGTCGAGCCATCCTTGGGGCAGCCCTATATTTTGAAGGCGTGTGGTGCCAGGACATGTTCGGCTGGTTGGAATCGGGTGCCTTTGGGCGTGCGACATGAGACTAGTTGGGCATGGAATGTCGCCTTCTAACTTGTGCTGCCTTCGGGATGGTGGATGGTCGGAACGACGACAAAGCGTGCAAGGTGGGGTGGAGTATGGTGCCTTCGGGCGTCCAACATGAGCCTCGTCGAGCGTGCGGCGTTGTGGTGACGCCGTCGGGCCATCCTTGGGGCAGCCCTATGTTTTGAAGGCGTGTGGTGCCAGAACATGTTCGGCTGGTTGGAATCGGGTGCCTTTGGGCGTGCGACATGAGACTAGTTGGGCATGGAATGTGGCCTTCTAACTTGTGCTGCCTTCGGGATGGTGGATGGTCGGAACGACGACAAAGCGTGCAAGGTGGGGTGGAGTTGGGTGCCTTCGGGCGTCCAACATGAGCCTCGTCGAGCGTGCGGCGTTGTGGTGACGCCGTCGGGCCATCCTTGGGGCAGCCCTATGTTTTGAAGGACTGTGTTGCCAGAACATGTTCGGCTGGTTGGAATCGGGTGCCTTTGGGCGTGCGACATGAGACTAGTTGGGCATGGAATGTGGCCTTCTAACTTGTGCTGCCTTCGGGATGGTGGATGGTCGGAACG
>NW_019278653.1:0-795 GCF_002738345.1 Cucurbita maxima | reverse complement strand
GACGTTTTTCGTACGTTTTGTGAGGAATGATTACCATTGATGATTTATAATGGAATTTTGAAGAAACGGAGTGCATAAAAAAGTAAAAGAGTTCTTCAAATCGAACCCTACTTCGGAAACCCAAATAATGGATGTCTGAAGTACGTGCTAAAGAAACCGACTCACGTTCGACGTTTTTCGAATGTTTTGTGAGGAATGATTAGCCTTGATGATTTAGAATGGAATTTCGAAGAAACGGAGTGCATAAAAAAGTAAACAAAATTCTTCAAATTAAACCCTACTTCGGAAACCCAAATCTTGGACGTTTGAAGTAAGTGCTAAAAAAACCGAGACACGGTCGACATTTTTCGAAAGTTTTTTAAGGAATGATTAGGCTTGATGATTAAGAATGGAATTTTGAAGAAACAGAGTGCATAAAAAGTAAAAGAGTTCTTCAAATCGAACCCTAATTCGGAAACCCAAATAATGGACGTCTGAAGTACGTGCTAAAAAAACCGAGTCATGGTCGACGTTTTTAGAAATTTTTGTGAGGACTGTTTAGGCTTGATGATTTAGAATAGAATTTCGAAGAAATTGAGTGCATATAATAATAAACAAAAATTCTTCAAATCAAACCCTACTTCAGAAACCCAAATCTTTGACGTTTGAAGTAAGTACTAAAAAAACTTGAGTCACGGTCGACGTTTTTCGAAAGTTTTGTGAGGAATGATTACCCTTGATGACTTAGAATGGAATTTCGAAGAAACGGAGTGCATAAAAAAGTAAAAGAGTTCTTCAAATCGAACCCTACTTCGG
>NW_019278652.1:0-783 GCF_002738345.1 Cucurbita maxima | reverse complement strand
TAAAAGAGTTCTTCAAATCGAACCCTCTTCAGAAACCCAAACAGGGAAGTTTGTAGTACGTGCTAAAAAAACCGAGTCACGGTCGACGTTTGTCGAAAGTTTTGTGAGGAATCATAAGGCTTGATGATTTAGAATATTATTTCTAAGAAACGGAGTGCATGAAACAGTAAAAGAGTTCTTCAGATCGAACCCTCTTCGGAAACCCAAACAGGGAAGTTTGTAGTACGTGCTAAAAAACCGAGTCACGGTCGACGTTTGTCCAAAGTTTTGTGAGGAATGATAAAGCTTGATGATTTAGAATATTATTTCTAAGAAACGGAGTGCGTAAAATAGTAAAAGAGTTCTTCAAATCGAACCCTCTTCGGAAACCTAAACAGGGAAGTTTGTGGTCCGTGCTAAAAAAACCGAGTCACGATCTTCTCTTTTCGAAACTCTTGTGAGGAATGATAAGGCTTCATGATTTAGAATATTATTTCTAAGAAACAGAGTGCGTAAAATAGTAAAAGAGTTCTTCAGATCGAACCCTCTTCGGAAACCTAAACAGGGAAGTTTGTGGTCCGTGCTAAAAAAACCGAGTCACGATCTTCTCTTTTCGAAACTCTTGTGAGGAATGATAAGGCTTCATGATTTAGAATATTATTTCTAAGAAACAGAGTGCGTAAAATAGTAAAAGAGTTCTTCAAATCGAACCCTTCTTCGGAAACCCAAACAGGGAAGTTTGTAGTACGTGCTAAAAAAACCGAGTCACGGTCGACGTTTGTCGAAAGTTTTGTGAGGAATAAT
>NW_019278651.1:0-795 GCF_002738345.1 Cucurbita maxima | reverse complement strand
TGAACAACACTTTTACTCTTTTATGCACTCCGTTTCTTAGAAATAATCTTATAAATCATCAAGCCTTATCATTCCTCACAAAACTTTCGAAAAAAGTAGATCGTGACTCGGTTTTTTTATCACGTACAAAAAATTTCCCTGTTTGGATTTCCGAAGAAGGGTTCGATTCGAAAAACTCTTTTACTCTTTTATGCACTCCGTTTCTTAGAAATAATATTCTACATCATCAAGCCATATCATTCCTCACAAAACTTTTTACAAACGTCGACCGTGACTCGGTTTTTTTAGCACGTACTACAAACTTCCCTGTTTGGATTTCTGAAGAAGGGTTCGATTTGAACAACACTTTTACTCTTTTATGCACTCCGTTTCTTAGAAATAATATTCTACATCATCAAGTCATATCATTCCTCACAAAACTTTTGTCAAACCTCGATCGTGACTCGGTTTTTTTAGCACGTACTACAAACTTCCCTGTTTGGATTTCTGAAGAAGGGTTCGATTTGAACAACACTTTTACTCTTTTATGCACTCCGTTTCTTAGAAATAATATTCTACATCATCAAGTCATATCATTCCTCACAAAACTTTTGTCAAACCTCGATCGTGACTCGGTTTTTTTAGCACGTACTACAAACTTCCCTGTTTGGATTTCCGAAGAAGGGTTGGATTTGAAGAACTCTTTTACTCTTTTATGCACTCCGTTTCTTAGAAATAATATTCTACATCATCAAGCCATATCATTCCTCACAAAACTTTTGTCAAACCTCGACCGTGACTCGGTTTTTTTAGCAC
>NW_019278650.1:0-795 GCF_002738345.1 Cucurbita maxima | reverse complement strand
CAATGCAAGGCCATCGAAGATGCATGCGTGAGTTGGGGTGGTGTGGGTTTGGGTGTTGGTGAGAAGGACGCAGGGGTGGGTGTGTGGGAGCACGGGTTGGGCGCTCGCGTGCCCGCTAAGGCCTACGGTCGGCAATCGTGGGGCGCCAGTGCTCGCGCCCTCGTGCGCGCGCCGAGCCCCACGCCGCAGTAGCGCTCCCATCGCCCTTGCGCGCACATCATGCCCGCCAACACCGGCAATCGTGGGGCGCCAGTGCCCGCCCCCTCGTGCGCGCGCCGAGCCCCACGCCGCAGCAGCGCCCCCATCGCCCTTGCGCGCACATCATGCCCGCCAACACCGGCAATCGTGGGGCGCCAGTGCCCGCCCCCTCGTGCGCGCGCCGAGCCCCACGCCGCAGCAGCGCCCCCATCGCCCTTGCGCGCACATCATGCCCGCCAGCACCTGCCCAACTAACAAGTCCACGCTCGCGCCCCTTGTCTGCATGCCCACTGCAAAGCCACAAAACCGTTTCACAGCTTAACCGCTATGAATAATCAAAGACATCCAAAACCCTTGGAGGTTAACCCGCGCGCGCTACCCCCGTGCACTCCCCTCGCACACGCCGAGCCCCATCCTACGCTGCGCGCGATACGTGTCCTACCAACAGCATATCGAAAGTGTTGGATTTTACCTCCATTAAAAAACAAAAAAAACATCACACCCAATGATGTTGCAGCGAAAGAATGCTTATCTCAAACATTAAAATGAAGAGTTTTCATACCGGAGCAAGTACGTTACACCAAGACGTCCACCATG
>NW_019278649.1:0-795 GCF_002738345.1 Cucurbita maxima | reverse complement strand
CACTATGCGCCGCACATGGGCATATGCTTGGGGTGTGGGGGTGGTGGATGGCGGACGACGGCGGTTGACGGCGGCGGTGCGGTGGCGAAACTTGCGGGTTCGAGGTATTTGTCGGTCGCGCCTTCGAACGTGCAACATGATCCTTGTTGAGATGGGACTGTTGCGATGTTGCCTTCTAACTTGGGCTGCCTTCGGGATGGTGGATGGTCGGAACGACGACAAAGCGTGCAAGGTGGGGTGGAGTTGGGTGCCTTCGGGCGTCCAACATGAGCCTCGTCGAGCGTGCGGCGTTGTGGTGACGCCGTCGGGCCATCCTTGGGGCAGCCCTATGTTTTGAAGGCCTGTGGTGCCAGGACATGTTCGACTGGTTGGAATCGGGTGCCTTTGGGCGTGCGACATGAGCCTCGTCGAGCGCGAGACGTTGCAATGTTCTGGTTGGAATCGGGTGCCTTTGGGCGTGCGACATGAGCCTCGTCGAGCGCGAGACGTTGCAATGTTGCCTTCTAAACTGGGATTCTCTGGGCGTGCGACATGAGCCTCGTCGAGCGCGAGACGTTGCAATGTTGCCTTCTAAACTGGGATTCTCTGGTGTGAGGACCGTGGATGTCTGCTGGTACGATGATGAAACATGCAAGGTGGGGTGGAGCCCGGTGCCTTCGGGCGTGCGACATGAACCTCGTTGAGTGTGGGACGTCGTTGTGGCATGCCTCCCTTCCTCGGGCCAGCCCTGTGTTCGGAAGGCTACGTGGTGGCAGAACATGCTTGGTGGGGCGGAGTCAAACGACCGTGGGCGTG
>NW_019278648.1:0-795 GCF_002738345.1 Cucurbita maxima | reverse complement strand
CAATTAATGGGTGATGGTTGTAAGCACAAGGACATGGTGGATGTCTTGGTGTAACGTACCTGCCCCGGTATGAAAACTCTTCATTTTAATGTTTGAGATAAGCATTCTTTCGCTGCCACATCATTGGATGTGATGTTTTTTTTGTTTTTTAATGGAGGTAAAATCCAACACTTTTGATATGCTGTTGGTAGGACACGTATCGCGCGCAGCGTAGGATGGGGCTCGGCGTGTGCACGGGGGTAGCGCGCGCGGGTTAACCTCCAAGGGTTTTGGATGTCTTTGATTATTCATAGCGGTTAAGCTGTGAAAGGGTTTTGTGGCTTTGCAGTGGGCATGCAGACAAGGGGCGCGAGCGTGGACTTGTTAGTTGGGCAGGTGCTGGCGGGCATGATGTGCGCGCAAGGGTGATGGGGGCGCTGCTGCGGCGTGGGGCTCGGCGCGCGCACGAGGGGGCGAGCACTGGCGCCCCACGATTGCCGACCGTAGGCCTTGGCGGGCACGCGAGCGCCCAACCCGTGCTCCCACACACCCACCCCTGCGTCCTTCTCACCAACACCCAAACCCCCACCACCCCAACTCACGCATGCATCTTCGATGGCCTTGCATTGGAGGAGCACGTCCAGTCATCAACACTTGACGAGTAGAATCATTACTTTTTCCGATAGCCCCCACGACACTTTGCAGAAATAAATTGGTTTGTTGCGTGGGGAGGGACGAATCGGAGCGACGAAGGGCTGAATCTCAGTGGATCGTGGCAGCAAGGCCACTCTGCCACTTACAATACCCTGTCGCATA
>NW_019278647.1:0-795 GCF_002738345.1 Cucurbita maxima | reverse complement strand
GATAAGGCTAGATGATTTAGAATATTATTTCTAAGAAACGGAGTGCGTAAAACAGTAAAAGAGTTCTTCAAATGGAACCCTTCTTCTGAAACCCTAACAGGGAAGTATGTAGTACGTGCTAAAAAAATCGAGTCACGGTCGACGTTTGTCGAAAATTTTGTGAGGAATGATAAGGCTNNTCACGGTCGACGTTTGTCGAAAATTTTGTGAGGAATGATAAGGCTAGATGATTTAGAATATTATTTCTAAGAAACGGAATGCGTAAAACAGTAAAAGAGTTCTTCAAATGGAACCCTGCTTCGGAAACCCAAACACGGAAGTTTGTAGTACGTGCTAAAAAACCGAGTCACGGTCGACGTTTGTCGAAAGTTTTGTGAGAAATGATAAGGCTAGATGATTTAGAATATTATTTCTAAGAAACGGAGTGCGTAAAACAGTAAAAGAGTTCTTCAAATGGAACCCTTCTTCCGAAACCCTAACAGGGAAGTTTGTAGTACGTGCTAAAAAAATCGAGTCACGGTCGACGTTTGTCGAAAATTTTGTGAGGAATGATAAGGCTAGATGATTTAGAATATTATTTCTAAGAAACGGAGTGCGTAAAACAGTAAAAGAGTTCTTCAAATGGAACCCTTCTTCCGAAACCCTAACAGGGAAGTTTGTAGTACGTGCTAAAAAAACAGAGTCACGGTCAACGTTTGTCAAAAGTTTTGTGAGGAATGATAAGGCTTGATGATTTAGAATATTATTTCTAAGAAACTGAGTGCGTAAAACAGTAAAAGAGTTCTTCAAATGGAA
>NW_019278646.1:0-795 GCF_002738345.1 Cucurbita maxima | reverse complement strand
AGTTCTTCAAATGGAACCCTCCTTCGGAAACCCAAACAGAGAAGTTTGTAGTACGTGCTAAAAAAACCGAGTCACGGTCGACGTTTGTCGAAAGTTTTGTGAGGAAGTATAAGGATTGATGATTTAGTATATTATTTCTATGAAACGGAGTGCGTAAACCAGTAAAAGAGTTCTTCAAATGGAACCCTCCTTCGGAAACCCAAACAGGGAAGTTTGTAGTACGTGCTAAAAAAACCGAGTCACGGTCGACGTTTGTCGAAAGTTTTGTGAGGAATGATAAGGCTTGATGATTTAGAATATTATTTCTATGAAATGGAGTGCGTAAAACAGTAAAAGAGTTCTTCAAATGGAACCCTTCTTCCGAAACCCTAACAGGGAAGTTTGTAGTACGTGCTGAAAAAACCGAGTCACGGTCGACGTTTGTCGAAAGTTTTGTGAGGAATGATAAGGCTTGATGATTTAGAATATTATTTCTAAGAAACGGAGTGCGTAAAACAGTAAAAGAGTTCTTCAAATGGAACCCTCCTTCGGAAACCCAAACAGAGAAGTTTGTAGTACGTGCTAAAAAAAGCGAGTCACGGTCGACGTTTGTCGAAAGTTTTGTGAGGAAGTATAAGGATTGATGATTTAGAATATTATTTCTATGAAACGGAGTGCGTAAACCAGTTAAAGAGTTCTTCAAATGGAACCCTCCTTCGGAAACCCAAACAGGGAAGTTTGTAGTACGTGCTAAAAAAACCGAGTCACGGTCGACGTTTGTCGAAAGTTTTGTGAGGAATGATAAGGCTTGATGAT
>NW_019278644.1:0-796 GCF_002738345.1 Cucurbita maxima | reverse complement strand
TTCCCTAACCTGGTTACTTTGAAGTACGTGCTAAAAAAACTGTGTCACGGTCGACGTTTCTCGAAACTTTTGTTGGGAATGTTTAGTTTAGTCTTGATGATTTAGAATAGAATGTCAAAGAAACAGAATGTAGAAAAATAGTACTTAAAATCGAAACCCTAATTTGTGAACCCTAATCCAGGAAGTTTGAACCACGTGATAAAAAAACTGAGTAGCGGTCGGCGTTTTTCGAAATTCCTGCTCGGAGTGATCGGGAATAATGATTTAGAATAGAATTTTGAAGAAATGGAGTGCATAAAACAGTAAAAGTGTGCTTTAAATCGATTCCCTAACCTGGTTACTTTCAAGTACGTGCTAAAAAAACTGTGTCACGGTCGACGTTTCTCGAAACTTTTGTTGGGAATGTTTAGTTTAGTCTTGATGATTTAGAATAG
The DNA here is from genome assembly GCF_002738345.1 of Cucurbita maxima. NCBI lineage: Eukaryota > Viridiplantae > Streptophyta > Magnoliopsida > Cucurbitales > Cucurbitaceae > Cucurbita > Cucurbita maxima. Next base: position 362 of record NW_019278644.1, on the reverse strand, counting down.
AATGTCAAAGAAACGGAGTGTAGAAAAATAGTACTTAAAATCGAAACCCTAATTTGTGAACCCTAATCCAGGAAGTTTGAACCACGTGATAAAAAAACGTTGTAGCGGTCGGCGTTTTTCGAAATTCCTGTTCGGAGTGATCGGGAATAATGATTTAGAATAGAATTTTGAAGAAATGGAGTGCATAAAACAGTAAAAGTGTGCTTTAAATCGATTCCCTAACCTGGTTACCTTCAAGTACGTGCTAAAAAAACTGTGTCACGGTCGACGTTTCTCGAAACTTTTGTTGGGAATGTTTAGCTTAGTCTTGATGATTTAGAATAGAATGTCAAAGAAGCGGAGTGTAGAAAAATAGTACTTAA
>NW_019278643.1:517-796 GCF_002738345.1 Cucurbita maxima | reverse complement strand
AAACAAGTCATAACGTAAACACTTCATAGTCATATCGTCACAAGAACGTATCCTAACGCTATCGTTCTATCAATCTATCACAAACCTATCCCTTTCTACCCATAACCTAACCGTATTCTTTCATCAACCTCTCCTATCCATAGCACTCCGGTATGTAACGTAACCTTAACGTTTCATGAATGTATCTTACTCCTATCATTACATTTGGTTTGGTGCATCCTTCTCGTATCCTATCTCAAACATATCCTTGAGCACATCATACCATAATTATTATCATAC
>NW_019278643.1:0-505 GCF_002738345.1 Cucurbita maxima | reverse complement strand
TACCATAATTATTATCATACCATCCACATGTTATAACATAACATAACATATAGGAAGCATATCGATCCACAGACAATGCACACATATCAATATATATGACACGTGCAGAACCACAGGGCACGTGTCAACTTCAAATATAACCATGCCGATAGTAAGGTCACTTACCTGGCTCGCTTAAGTCGTTGTCACAAATCTATCTTTAATGAAAGTTCGATTCCGTCCTTTGAAATCCGAGTTAACCTATATGAGCTCATGACATCTGTTTCAAGTTTGAACCCTATAAAATTATTTTTCTAATTTACATGGGTCACACTGCCCTCTAATCAAAATTCTGATCTTGTCTTTTAGACAAAATTTAGAGAAGCTCACTCCACTCTCATATTTCCTATTTGATTGTTAAATACTGTTTAACAAATCTTTCTCAATCTCTCTCTCTCTCTAGTTATTTTCATTTTGTAAATAGGTTTTGTTTTTCAATTGTGTACACAGATATTATTGGCCAATT
>NW_019278642.1:0-796 GCF_002738345.1 Cucurbita maxima | reverse complement strand
TAGTGTTTCGAAGTAGGGTTCGATTTGAAGCACTCTTTTACTATTTTATGCACTATGATTCTTCAAAATTCGATTCTAAATCATTATGACGAATCATTCCCAACAAAAGTTTTGAAAAACGTCGACCATGACTCGGTTTTTTAGCACGTACTTCAAACGTCCCAGATTTGGGTTTTCGAAGTAGGGTTCGATTTGAAGCACTCTTTTACTGTTTTGATGCACTCCGTTGGTTCGAAATTGTATTCTACAGCTACAAGCCTATTCATTCCCCACAAAACTCCAACAAACGTCGACCGTGACGCGGTTTTTTTAGCACGTACTTCAAACGTCCCAGATTTGGGTTTCCGAAGTAGGGCTCATTTTGAAGCACACTTTTACTATTTTATGCACTCCGTTTCGTTGAAATTCTATTCTAAATCATAAAGCCTAATCATTCCCCACAAAACTTTTTAAAAATGTCGACCGTGACTCGGCTTTTTTACCACATACTTCAAACGTCCCAAATTTGGGTTTTCGAATTAGGTTTCGATTTGAAGGACTCTTTTACTGTTTTGATTCCCTCCGCTTGTTGGAAATTCTTTTCTACATCATCAAGCCTAATCATTCCCTACAAAAGTTTTAAAAATGTCGACCGTGACTCGGGTTTTTTAGCACGTACTTCAAACGTCTCTGATTAGTGTTTCGAAGTAGGGTTCGATTTGAAGCACTCTTTTACTATTTTATGCACTATGATTCTTCAAAATTCAATTCTAAATCATTATGACGAATCATTCCCCACAAAAGTTTTGAAAAACGT
>NW_019278641.1:0-796 GCF_002738345.1 Cucurbita maxima | reverse complement strand
CGTTTGAAGTACGTGGTAAAAAAACCGCGTCACGGTCGACGTTTTTCAAAACATTTGTGGGGAATGATTAGGATTGATGATGAAGAATACAATTTCGAACAAATGGAGTGCATCAAAACAATAAAAGGGTCCTTCAAATCAAACCCTAATTGGAAAACCCAAATCTGGGACGTTTGAAGTACGTGCTAAAAAAACCGAGTCACGGTCAACGTTTTTAAAAAGATTTGTGGGGAATGATTAGGCTTGATGATTTAGAATAGAATTTTGAAGAAACAGAGTGCATCAAAACAGTAAAAGAGTGCTTCAAATCGAACCCTATTTCGAAAACCCTAATCAGAGACGTTTGAAGTACGTGCTAAAAAAATCGAGTCACGGTCGACGTTTTTCAAAACTTTTGTGGGGAATGATTAGGCTTGATGAAGAAGAATAGAATTTCCAAAAAACGGAGTGCATCAAAATAGTAAAAGAGTGCTTCAAATCGAACCCTACTTCGGAAACCCAAATCTGGGACGTTTGAAGTACGTGCTAAAAAACTGAGTCACGGTCGACGTGTTTCAAAACATTTGTGGGGAATGATTAGGCTTGATGATTTATAATAGAATTTCGAAGAAACGGAGTGCATTAAAACAGTAAAAGAGTTCTTCAAATCGAACTCTATTTTGAAAACCTTAATCAGGGACGTTTGAAGTACGTGCTAAAAAAACCGAGTCACGGTCGACGTTTTTCAAAACTTTTGTGGGGAATAATTTGGCTTGATGGTGTAGAATAGAATTTCCAACAAACGGAGTTCATCAAA
>NW_019278640.1:0-796 GCF_002738345.1 Cucurbita maxima | reverse complement strand
GGTATTTCGAAGGAACGGAGTGTATATTATAGTAAAAAAGTGCTTAAAGTCGAACCCTGATTCGTAAACACCAAAACCGGGACGTTTGAAGAACGTGCTAAAAAAACCGAGTTACTGTCGATTTTTTAAGAAACTTTTTTGGGGAATGATTAGGCATGATGATTTAGAATAGTATTTAGAAGAAACGGAGTGTATATTACAGTAAAAAAGTGCTTAACGTCGAACCCTGATTCGTAAACACCAAAACCGGGACGTTTGAAGAACGTGCTAAAAAAACTGAGTTACTATCGATTTTTTAAGAAACTTTTTTGGGGAATGATTAGGCATGATGATTTAGAATGGTATTTCGAAGGAACGGAGTGTATATTACAGTAAAAAAGTGCTTAAAGTCGAACCCTGATTCGTAAACACCAAAACCGGGACGTTTGAAGAACGTGCTAAAAAAACCGAGTTACTGTCGCTTTTTTAAGAAACTTTTTTGGGGAATGATTAGGCATGATGATTTAGAATGGTATTTCGATGGAACGGAGTGTATATTACAGTAAAAAAGTGCTTAAAATCGAACCCTGATTCGTAAACACCAAAACCGGGACGTTTGAAGAACGTGCTAAAAAAACCAAGTTACTGTCGATTTTTGAAGAAACTTTTTTTGGGAAGGATTAGGCATGACGATTTAGAATAGTATTTCGAAGGAACGGAGTGTATATTACAGTAAAAAAGTGCTTAAAGTCGAACCCTGTTTCGTAAACACCAAAACCGGGACGTTTGAAAAACGTGCTAAAAAAACCGAGTTACT
>NW_019278639.1:595-796 GCF_002738345.1 Cucurbita maxima | reverse complement strand
CTTAAAATCGAAGCCAAATTTTGTGAACCATAATCCAGGACGTTTTAACCACCTGCTAAAAAAACTGAGTAGCGGTCCGCGTTTTCCGAAATTCCTGTTGGTAGTGATCGAGAATAAAGATTTAGAAAAGATTTTGGAAGAAACGGAGTGCATAAAACAGTAAAAGAGTGCTTAAAATCGATTCCCTAACCTTGGACGTTA
>NW_019278639.1:0-590 GCF_002738345.1 Cucurbita maxima | reverse complement strand
ATTCCCTAACCTTGGACGTTAGAAAAACGTGCTAAAAAAACCGCGTCACGGTCGACGTTTCTCGAAACTTTTGTGTGGAATGAGTAGCGGTCGGCGTTTTCCGAAATTCCTGTTGGTAGTGATCGAGAATAATGATTTAGAATAGAATTTGGAAGAAACGGAGTGCATAAAACCGTAAAAGAGTGCTTAAAATCGATTCCCTAACCTTGGACGTTACAAGTACGTGCTAAAAAAACCGCGTCACGGTCGACGTTTCTCGAAACTTTTGTGTGGAATGTTGAGTATTGTTGATTTAGAATAGAATGTCGAATAAACGGAGTGTGGAAAAACAGTAAAAGAGTGCTTAAAATCGAAGCCCTATTTTGTGAACCATAATCCAGGACGTTTTAACCACCTGCTAAAAAAACTGAGTAGCGGTCGGCGTTTTCCGAAATTCCTGTTGGTAGTGATCGAGAATAAAGACTTAGAATAGAATTTGGAAGAAACGAAGTGCATAAAACCGTAAAAGAGTGCTTAAAATCGATTCCCTAACCTTGGACGTTACAAGTACGTGCTAAAAAAACCGCGTCACGGTCGACGTTTCTCGAAAC
>NW_019278638.1:602-797 GCF_002738345.1 Cucurbita maxima | reverse complement strand
TTTACTTTAATATACACTCCGTTTCTTCTAAATACTATTCAAAATCATCATGCCTAATCATTCCCCCAAAAAGTTTCTTAAAAATTGGACAGTTACTCGGTTTTTTTAGCACGTTCTTCAAACGTCCGGGTTTTGGTGTTTACGAATCAGGGTTCGACTTTAAGCACTTTTTTACTGTAATATACACTCCGTTTC
>NW_019278638.1:0-215 GCF_002738345.1 Cucurbita maxima | reverse complement strand
CGGTTTTGGTGTTTACGAATCAGGGTTCGACTTTAAGCAATTTTTTACTGTAATATACACTCCGTTTCTTCTGAATACTATTCTAAATCATCATGCCTAATCATTCCCTAAAAAAGTTTCTTAAAAACTCGAAAGTAACTCGGTTTTTTTTAGCACGTTCTTCAAACGTCCCGGTTTTGGTGTTTACGAATCAGGGTTCGACTTTAAGCACTTTT
>NW_019278637.1:0-797 GCF_002738345.1 Cucurbita maxima | reverse complement strand
CGTCCCAGATTTGGGTTTTCGAAGTAGGGTTCGATTTGAAGAACTCCTTTACTGTTTTGATGCACTCCGTTTCTTCGAAAATCTATTCTAAATCATCAAGCCTAAACATTCCCCACAAAACTTTTTAGAAATGTCGATCGTGACTCGGTTTTTTTAGCACGTACTTCAAACGTCCCAGATTTGGGTTTCCAAAGTAGGGTTNTTCGATTTGAAGGACTCTTTTACTGTTTTGATGCACTCCGTTTGTTCGAAATTCTGTTCTACATCATCAACCGTAAACATTCCTCACAAAACTTTAGAAAAACGTCGACCGTGACTCAGTTTTTTTAACACGTACTTCAAACGTCCCAGATTTGGGTTTCCGAAGTACGGTTCGAGTTGAAGCACTCTTTTCCTTTTTTGATGCACTCCGTTTCTTCGAAAATCTATTCTAAATCATCAAGCCTAAACATTCCCCACAAAACTTTTTAAAAATGTCGATCGTGACTCGGTGTTTTTAGCACGTACTTCAAACGTCCCAGATTTGGGTTTTCGAAGTAGGGTTGGATTTGATGAACTCCTTTACTGTTTTGATGCACTCCGTTTCTTCGAAAATATATTCTAAATCATCAAGCCTAATCATTCCCCACAAAACTTTTTAAAAATGTCGATCGTGACTCGGTTTTTTGAGCACGTACTTCAAACGTCCCAGATTTGGGTTTTCGAAGTAGGGTTCGATTTGATGAACTCCTTTACTGTTTTGATGCACTCCGTTTCTTCGAAAATATATTCTAAATCATCAAGCCTAATCATTCCCC
>NW_019278636.1:0-797 GCF_002738345.1 Cucurbita maxima | reverse complement strand
ATTTAGAATAGGAATTCGAAGAAACGGTGTGCATAAAACAATAAAAGAGTTCTTCAAATCGAACCCTACTTCGGAAACCCAAATCTGGGACGTTTGAAGTACGTGCTAAATGAGGCTTGATGATTCAAATTGAATTTCGAAGAAACGGTGTGCATAAAACAGTAAAAGTGTTCTTCAAATCGAACCCTACATCGGNAACCCTACATCGGAAACCCAAATCTGGGACGTTTGAAGTACGTGCTAAAAAAATCGAGTCACGGTCGACGTTTTTCGAAAGATTTGTCTGGAATGATCAGGCTTGATGATTTAGAATAGGATTTCGAAGAAACGGTATGCATAAAACAATAAAAGAGTTCTTCAAATCGAACCCTACTTCGGAAACCCAAATCTGGGACGTTTGAAGTACGTGCTAAAAAAACCGAGTCACGGTCGACGTTTTTCGAAAGATTTGTCTGGAATGATTAGGCTTGATGATTTAGAATAGGATTTCGAAGAAACGGTGTGAATAAAACAGTAAAAGAGTTCTTCATATCGAACCCTACTTCGGAAACCATAATTTACAACGTTTGAAGTACGTGCTAAAAAAACCGAGTCACAGTCGAGGTTTTTAAAAAGTTTTGTGAGGAATGATTAGGCTTGATGATTTAGAATAGGAATTCGAAGAAACGGTGTGCATAAAACAATAAAAGAGTTCTTCAAATCGAACCCTACTTCGAAAACCCAAATCTGGGACGTTTGAAGTACGTGCTAAATGAGGCTTGATGATTCAGAATTGAATTTCGAAAAAACGGTGTGCA
>NW_019278635.1:546-797 GCF_002738345.1 Cucurbita maxima | reverse complement strand
TAGTGGTGAGAATTCCACGTTGTGGCCGTGGAGACCTGGGCTCGAATCCCAGCAGCCACATTCTCTTTTTCTAGAGACAAACGAGCAAATTCAAATTCGAAGTCTGTTGGTTTATCCTTAATCATGAAAGTGATGAATGTTAGCTAAATATCCAAGTGGCAGTAGTTTAGTGGTGAGAATTCCACGTTGTGGCCGTGGAGACCTGGGCTCGAATCCCAGCAGCCACATTCTCTTTTTCTAGAGACAAACGA
>NW_019278635.1:0-385 GCF_002738345.1 Cucurbita maxima | reverse complement strand
GTGATGAATGTCGGCTAAATATCCTAGTGGCTGTAGTTTAGTGGTGAGAATTCCACGTTGTGGCCGTGGAGACCTGGGCTCGTATCCCACATTCTCTTTTTCTGGAGACAAACGAGCAAATTCGAAGTTTGTTGATTTATCCTTAATCATGATAGTGATGAATGTCGGCTAAATATCAAACTTGCTTAGTNATTTGAAGTCTGTTGGTTTATCCTTAATCATGATAGTGATGAATGTCGGCCAAATATCCAAGTGGCAGTAGTTTAGTGGTGAGAATTCCACGTTGTGGCCGAGGAGACCTGGGCTCGAATCCCTGCAGCCACATTCTCTTTTTCTAGAGACAAACAAGAAAAATTTGAAGTCTGTTGGTTTATCCTTAATCATG
>NW_019278634.1:0-798 GCF_002738345.1 Cucurbita maxima | reverse complement strand
TTCTAAATCATCAAGCCTAATCATTCCACACAAAACTTCCAAAAAACTTCGACCGTGACTCGGTTTGTTTAGCACGTACTTCAAACGTCCCAGATTTGGGTTTCCGAAGTAGGGTTCGATTTGAAGCGATCTTTTACTGTTTTATGCACTCCGTTTTTTCGAAATTCTATTCTAAATCATCAAGCCTAATAATTCCCCAAAAATCATCCAAAAAACGTCGAGCGTGACTCGGTTTTTTTAGCTCGTACATCAAACGTCTCAGATTTGGGTTTCCGAAGTAGGGTTCGATTTGAAGCACACTTTTACTGTTTTATGCACTCCGTTTCTTCGAAATTCTATTCTAAATAATCAAGCCGAATCATTCCCCACAAAACTTCCAAAAAACGTCGACCGTGACTCGGTTTTTTTAGCACGTACATCAAACGTCCCAGATTTGGGATTCCGAAGTAGGGTTCGATTTGAAGCACACTTTTACCGTTTTATGCACTCCGTTTCTTCGAAATTCTATTCAAAATCATCAAGCCTAATCATTCCCCCCAAAACTTCCAAAAAACTTCGACCGTGACTCGGTTTGTTAGCACGTACTTCAAACGTCCCAGATTTGGGTTTCCGAAGTAGGGTTCGATTTGAAGCACACTTTTACTCTTTTATGCACTCCGTTTCTTCGAAATTCTATTCTAAATAATCAAGCCGAATCATTCCCCACAAAACTTCCAAAATACTTCGACCGTGACTCGGTTTTTTTAGCACGTACTTCAAACGTCCCAGATTTGGGTTTCCGAAGTAGGGTTCGATTTG
>NW_019278633.1:521-798 GCF_002738345.1 Cucurbita maxima | reverse complement strand
TAAAAAAACTGAGTAGCGGTCGGCGTTTTTCGAAATTCCTGCTCGGAGTGATCAGGAATAATGATTTAGAATAGAATTTTGAAGAAATGGAGTGCAAAAAACAGTAAAAGAGTGCTTTAAATCGATTACCTAACCTGGTTAGTTAGAAGTACGTGCTAAAAAAACTGTGTCACGGTCGACGTTTTTTCGAAATTCCTGCTCGTAGTGATCGGGAATAATGATTTAGAATAGAATTTTGAAGAAATGGAGTGCAAAAAACAGTAAAAGAGTGCTTTAA
>NW_019278633.1:0-210 GCF_002738345.1 Cucurbita maxima | reverse complement strand
AAAAAACTGTGTCACGGTCGACGTTTCTCGAAACTTTCGTTGGGAATGTTTAGTTTAGTCTTGATGATTAAGAATAGAATGTCAAAGAAACGGAGTGTAGAAAAATAGTACTTAAAATCGAAACCCTAATTTGTAAACCCTAATCCAGGAAGTTTGAACCACGTGATAAAAAAACTGAGTAGCGGTCGGCGTTTTTCGAAATTCCTGCTC
>NW_019278632.1:371-798 GCF_002738345.1 Cucurbita maxima | reverse complement strand
AAAACAGTAAAAGTGTTCTTCGAATCGAACCCTACTTCGGAAACCCAAATCTGAGAAGTTTGAAGAACGTGCTAAAAAAACCGAGTCACGATCGACGGTTTTCGAAAGTTTTGTTAGGAATGATAAGACTTGATGATTTGGAATATTATTTCTAAAAAACGGAGTGCATAAAACAGTAAAAGTGTTCTTCGAATCGAACCCTACTTCGGAAACCCAAATCTGGGAAGTTTGAAGTACGTGCTAAAAAAACCGAGTCACGATCGACGGTTTTCGAAAGTTTTGTGAGGAATGATAAGGCTTGATGATTTAGAATATTATTTCTAAAAAACGGAGTGCATAAAACAGTAAAAGTGTTCTTCGAATCGAACCCTACTTCGGAAACTCAAATCTGGGAAGTTTGAAGTACGTTCTAAAAAAACCGAGTCAC
>NW_019278632.1:0-362 GCF_002738345.1 Cucurbita maxima | reverse complement strand
ACAGAGTCACGATCGACGGTTTTCGAAAGTTTTGTGAGGAATGATAAGGCTTGATGATTTAGAATATTATCTCTAAGAAACGGAGTGCATAAAACAGTAAAAGTGTTCTTCGAATCGAACCCTACTTCGAATACCTAAATCTGAGAAGTTTGAAGTAAGTGCTAAAAAAACCAGGTCACATCGACGGTTTTCGAAAGTTTTGTGAGGAATGATAAGGCTTGATGATTTAGAATATTATTTCTAAAATACGGAGTGCATAAAACAGTAAAAGTGTTCTTCGAATCGAACCCTACTTCGGAAACTCAAATCTGGGAAGTTTGAAGTACGTGCTAAAAAAACCGAGTCACGATCGACGGTTTTCG
>NW_019278631.1:628-799 GCF_002738345.1 Cucurbita maxima | reverse complement strand
ACGTCGACCGTGACACAGTTTTTTTAGCACGTACTTCTAACTAACCAGGTTAGGGAATCGATTTAAAGCACTCTTTTACTGTTTTATGCACTCCATTCCTTCAAAATTCTATTCTAAATCATTATTCTCGATCACTCCGAGCAGGAATTTCGAAAAACGCCGACCGCTACT
>NW_019278631.1:0-592 GCF_002738345.1 Cucurbita maxima | reverse complement strand
CGATCACTCCGAGCAGGAATTTCGAAAAACGCCGACCGCTACTCAGTTTTTTTATCACGTGGTTCAAACTTCCTGGATTAGGGTTCACAAATTAGGGTTTCGATTTTAAGTACTATTTTTCTACACAACGTTTCTTTGACATTCTATTCTAAATCATCAAGACTAAACTAAACATTCCCAACAAAAGTTTCGAGAAACGTCGACCGTGACACAGTTTTTTTAGCACGTACTTCTAACTAACAAGGTTAGGGAATCGATTTAAAGCACTCTTTTACTGTTTTATGCACTCCATTTCTTCAAAATTCTATTCTAAATCATTATTCCCGATCACTCCGAGCAGGAATTTCGAAAAACGCCGACCACTACTCAGTTTTTTTATCACGTGGCTCAAACTTCCTGGATTAGGGTTCAGAAATTAGGGTTTCGATTTTAAGTACTATTTTTCTACACTCCGTTTCTTTGACCTTCTATTCTAAATCATCAAGACTAAACTAAACATTCCCAACAAAAGTTTCGAGAAACGTCGACCGTGACACAGTTTTTTTAGCACGTACTTCTAACTAACCAGGTTAGGGAATCGATTTAAAGCACT
>NW_019278630.1:0-799 GCF_002738345.1 Cucurbita maxima | reverse complement strand
GTAGATTAGAACCAGCAACATTGTGGCTATTTCAAATGAAATAAATGTAAACTTGTGTGTTTTCTTGAGAAACAAATAAATGTAAACTTGTGTGTTTTCTTGAGAAACAAACACAAACTAGAGCTGAAGTTGAGATTTGAATCTTCTCCACGAGCCTACGTTTGTTATTTGGATTTTTCTTATTTAGTTTGTTTGTATTTGATCCATTAATAATTTAGTGTAAATTTTAATATTTATTTAGTTAATAAATTTTAAAATCCGTAATAATTTAATTTATATCATACAAATTATAATTAAAATTATAAAAAATAAAATGTATTTATAAATTAAAAGATGAAATTTGTACATGTCAAAATTTGACATTTAATAAGAAAATTTAAAGTTAGCAGATATTTTAATAAAAAAAAGTTAACCAAAAATATTTTAAACATTTTTTTTTTGTTTGTATCTATACTATTTAATAAAAAAAATAAGTTTTTTTTTTAAATCTATTTATATATATATATATATATATATATATATATATTTCTGAAATCAATTGTCAAAGGTTTTCTCTCAAAATGGCAATTAAATTAAATCTTCCCTATCTCTCTCCACTAATCTCTCATTCTTATCCCAATTATCTCTCCTCAACAAACTCTTACTTTACAACAACAGTTCAAAAAACTAAACAACAAAAAAATGGCAGAGAAAAGGTAAATGTTAAATTTAGTTTGAATAAAAAATGAGAATGACTTTGGGTAAAAAATGACAGAGAAAAGGTAAATGTTAGATTTAGTTTGAATAAAAAATGAGAATG
>NW_019278629.1:0-799 GCF_002738345.1 Cucurbita maxima | reverse complement strand
ATCTCATTCAAATTTTAAATATATATTTTTATTTAATGTTTATGATACCATCAATTATTTTAATATTTAACATATCAAATATGTTAATATGTTTTGATATTATATTTCAAGACTATAGGAACTTACTTAGAGGACTTCAGAGTTATGTTGGCCCACAATGCATCTCATGGACGATGCAAAACTATGGTGGCGCTCGAAGGTGAATTGTATAAAAAACTAGTCATGCACCAAAAAATCATGGGAAGACCATTGATGGAATTGAAGCAATCGACGCTCCCCTGGATGGGTTTCCAATTAAAGACCTAACGTTTGATGTTTGACTCTTTTGAAGAAAAAGCCCCACGATCGAACACTTCGAAATGTCGCGGTAGCTCTAAGAACTCTACCATACGACCCGAGAGTTGAGGGCTACAGGAACTTTCTCATACGACCTGAGAGCTATGTTAGCCGCAATGCATCTCATGGACGATGCAAAACTATGATAGTGCTCAAAAGTGAATGGTATAAAAAAGGGTCATGCACCATATAACTCATGGGAAGATCGTTGATGGAATCGATGCAATCAACACTCCCCTGGATGGGTTGCCAATCAAAGACGTAACATTTGATGTTGACTCTTTTGAAGAAAGAGCCACACAATCGAACAGCTCGAAACATCTCGATAGCTCTGAAAACTCTAACACACACAAGGAAGGACGTGTCAAAGAGTTAGACATTAAATAAAAGATCATGCTAAAACTCTTCTGCGATCTGACAAAAGACTTCAGGACATCTACACCAAAAATTCATTGTCGTTTAG
>NW_019278628.1:603-799 GCF_002738345.1 Cucurbita maxima | reverse complement strand
TTATTGTTTTGATGCACTCTGTTTGTTCGAAATTGTATTCTTCATCATCAATCCTAATCATTCCCCACAAATGTTTTGAAAAACGTCGACCGTGACGCGGTTTTTTTACCACGTACTTCAAACGTCCACGATTTGGGTTTCCGAAGTAGGTTTCGATTTGAAGCACTCTTTTACTGTTTTGATGCACTCCGTTCGT
>NW_019278628.1:0-597 GCF_002738345.1 Cucurbita maxima | reverse complement strand
TGTTTTGATGCACTCCGTTCGTTGGAAGTTGTATTCTACATCATCAAGCCAAATCATTCCCCACAAATTTTTTGAAAAACGTCGACCGTGACTCGGTTTTTTTAGCACGTACCTCAAACGTCCCTGATTAAGTTTTTCGAATTAGGGTTTGATTTGAAGAACTCTTTTAGTGTTTTGTTGCACTCCGTTTCTTTGAAATTCTATTCTAAATCATCAAGCCTAATCATTCCCTACAAAAGTTTTGAAACACGATGACCGTGACTCGGTTTTTTTAACACGTACTTCAAACGTCCCTGATTAGGGTTATCGAATTAGGGTTCGAGTTGAAGGACTCTTTTAGTGTTTTGATGCACTCCGTTTGTTCAAAATTTTATTCTACATCATCAAGCCTAATCATTCCCCACAAATGTTTTGAAACACGTCGACCGTGACTCAGTTTTTTAGCACATACTTCAAACGTCCCAGATTTAGGTTTTCGAAGTAGGGTTCGATTTGAAGCACTCTTTTACTATTTTGATGCACTCCGTTTGTTGGAAATTCTATTCTTCTTCATCAAGCCTAATTATTCCCCACAAAAGTTTTGAAAAATGTCGACCG
>NW_019278627.1:0-799 GCF_002738345.1 Cucurbita maxima | reverse complement strand
TTCTAAGAAATAATATTCTAAATCATCAAGCCTTATTATTCCTCACAAAAATATCGAAAAATGTCGATCGTGACTCGGTTTTTTTTAGCACGTACTAAAAACTTCCCTGTTTGGGGTTCCGAAGTAGTGTTCGATTTGAAGAACTCTTTTACTGTTTTATGCACTCTGTTTCTTAGAAATAATATTCTAAATCATCAAGCCTTATCATTCCTCACAAAACTATGGAAAAACGTCGACGGTGAGTCGGTTTTTTAGCACTTACTTCAAACTTCCCTGTTTGGGTTTCCGAAGAAGGGTTCGATTTGAAGAACTCTTTTACTGTTTTATGCACTTCGTTTCTTAGAAATAATATTCTAAATCATCAAGCCTTATCATTCCTCACAAAACTTTAAAAAAACGTCGATCGTGACTCGGTTTTTTTAACACGTACTTCAAATTACCCAGAATTGGGTTTCCGAAGTAGGGTTCGATTATAAGAACCATATTACTATTTTATGCACTATGTTTCTTAGAAATAATATTNTTCGATTTGAAGAACTCTTTTACTATTTTATGCACTATGTTTCTTAGAAATAATATTCTAAATCATCAAGCCTTATCATTCCTCACAAAACTATCGAAAAACGTCGACGGTGAGTCGATTTTTTTAGCACTTACTTCAAACTTCCCTGGTTGGGTTTCCGAAGAAGGGTTCGATTTGAAGAACTCTTTTACTGTTTTATGCACTTTGTTTCTTAGAAATAATATTCTAAATCATCAAGCCTTATCATTCCTCACAAAACTTTCGAAAAACGTCTAT
>NW_019278626.1:606-799 GCF_002738345.1 Cucurbita maxima | reverse complement strand
TCGGCGTTTTTCGAAATTCCTGCTCGGAGTGATCGGAAATAATGATTTAGAATAGAATTTTGAAGAAATGGAGTGCATAAAACAGTAAAAGAGTGCTTTAAATCGATTCCTAACCTGGTTAGTTAGAAGTACGTGCTAAAAAAACTGTGTCACGGTCGACGTTTTTTCGAAATTTCTGCTCGGAGTGATCGGT
>NW_019278626.1:0-209 GCF_002738345.1 Cucurbita maxima | reverse complement strand
ATTTAGAATAGAATTTCGAAGAAATGGAGTGCATAAAACAGTAAAAGAGTGCTTTAAATCGATTCCCTAACCTTGTTAGTTAGAAGTACGTGCTAAAAAAACTGTGTCACGGTCGACGTTTCTCGAATCTTTTGTTGGGAATGTTTAGTTTAGTCTTGATGATTTAGAATAGAATGTCAAAGAAACGGAGTGTAGAAAAATAGTACTTA
>NW_019278625.1:0-799 GCF_002738345.1 Cucurbita maxima | reverse complement strand
GGCGTTTCATTAACCGTTCTTCCAACATTCTAACAAATATCTAATAATTATTAAATATTTATAAAAGGTCGAGTAATATATTGAAAAAGTAATGGATTGTTTTCCATGCAAAAAGCATGGTTTTGAATTTTTTTTTGTGGCACATTGGAGGATGAAAAATTGTCTCTAGTTTTGGGTACAATAATGTGACCCTAAGTCTACCCATAATCAAACTCTTTTCATATAGTCAATATTTCATAATTGTAAAGACTCATTTAACCGGTTGGATCGGGGCCAACAAAAACCCGTTTTAAATGGGGTGAAAAATCTCTATTTAGATGAGGAATGGAGAAGGGAATGAGGAGAGATTTCTCCCCGTTAGTTAATCTGGGTCGAGGACGAATATTAGATTCTCGGTCTCGGTTCCCACCTCCGACCCTACCCTGCCTCACTCTACTTACGTAAATAAAGAACTTGATCCACACGAATTTCACAAGGACGAGAATTGAAATTGTGGACACGGAGGGAACGAGAAAAGCGTCCTAGAAACAAAATTTTAAAAGTATTTACCTCTTCAAAACCGTCAAGTTTAAATCTTAAAATTTACGACCGAACAAAAAACGAGTTACTGTTTAGTTACAATTTTATCCTCGTACTTCCATCCATCCATTCGAAACTATTGGCTTAGCTGAATGATTTCCGGGAAGAAACACAAAAAGTTTATTTATTTATTTATTTATTTGAAAGAGGGTTAAATAGTCATTTCACATAGAAAAAAGAAATCCTATAATATTTATTCGAAAAAACAAAACCCCCTCTT
>NW_019278624.1:0-799 GCF_002738345.1 Cucurbita maxima | reverse complement strand
GCATAAAACAGTAAAATAGTTCTTCAAATCGAACCCTACTTCGGAAACCCAAATCTGAGACGTTTGAAGTACGTGCTAAAAAAACCGAGTCACGGTCGACGTTTTTCGAAAGAATTGTGAGGAATGAATAGGCTTGAGGATTAAGAATAGGATTTCGAAGAAACGGTGTGCATAAAACAGTAAAAGAGTTCTTCAAATCGAACCCTACTTCGGAAACCCAAGTCTGAGACGTTTGAAGTACGTGCTAAAAAAACCGAGTCACGGTCGACTTTTTTCGAAAGATTTGTGAGGAATGATTAGGCTTGATGATTTAGAATAAGATTTCGAAGAAACGGTGTGCATAAAACAGTAAAATAGTTCTTCAAATCGAACCCTACTTCGGAAACCCAAATCTGGGACGTTTAAAGTACGTGCTAAAAAAACCGAGTCACGGTCTATGTTTTTCGAAAGATTTGTGAGGAATGATTAGGCTTGATGATTTATAATAGGATTTGGAGGAAACGGTGAACATAAAACAGTAAAAGAGTTCTACAAATCCTTGATGATTTATAATAGGATTTGGAGGAAACGGTGAACATAAAACAGTAAAAGAGTTCTACAAATCGAACCCTACTTCGGATACCCAAGTCTGGAACGTTTGAAGTACGTGATAAAAAAACCGAGTTACGGTCAACGTTTTTCGAAAGATATTTGAGGAATGATTAGGCTTGATGATTTAGAATAGGATTTCGAAGAAACGGTGTGCATAAAACAGTAAAAGAGTTCTTCAAATCGAACCCTACTTCGGAAACCCAAATCT
>NW_019278623.1:0-799 GCF_002738345.1 Cucurbita maxima | reverse complement strand
TTTGGGTTTCCGAAGAAGGGTTCGATTTAAAGTACTCTTTAACTGTTTTATGCACTCCGTTTCTTAGAAATAATATTCTAAACTATCAAGCCTTATCATTCCTCACAAAACTTACGAAAAATGTCGATTGTGACTCGGTTGTTTTCGCACGTACTAACAACATCCCTGTTCGGTTTTCTGAAGAAGGGTTCGGTTNGGGTTCGGTTTGACAAACTCTTTTACTGTTTTATGCACTCCGTTTCTTAGAAATAATATTCTAAATCATCAAGCCTTATCATTCCTCACAAAACTTACGAAAAATGTCGAATGTGACTCGGTTTTTTTAGCACGTACTAACAACATCCCTGTTCGGTTTTCCGAAGAAGGGTTCGATTTGACGAACTCTTTTACTGTTTTATGCACTCCGTTTCTTAGAAATAATATTCTAAATCATCAAGCCTTATCATTCCTCACAAAACTTTCGAAAAATGTCGACCGTGACTCGGTTTGTTTAGCACGTACTAACAACTTCCCTGTTCGGTTTTCCGAAGAAGGGTTCGATTTGACGAACTCTTTGACTGTTTTATGCACTCCGTTTCTTAGAAATAATATTCTAAATCATCAAGCCTTATCATTCTTCACAAAAATTTCAAAAAACGTCGACCTTGACTCGGTTTCTTAGCACGTACTAAAAACTTCCCTGTTTGGGTTTCCGAAGAAGGGTTCGATTTAAAGTACGCTTTGACTATTTTATGCACTCCGTTTCTTAGAAATACTATTCTAAACTATCAAGCCTTATCATTCCTCACAAAACTTACGA
>NW_019278622.1:586-799 GCF_002738345.1 Cucurbita maxima | reverse complement strand
AACCCTACTTCGGAAACCCAAGTCTGGGACGTTTGAAGTACGTGTTAAAAAAACCGAGTCACGATCTTTGTTTTTCAAAAGATTTGTGAGGAATGATTAGGCTTGATGATTTAGAATAGGATTTCGATGAAACAGTGTGCATAAAACAGTAAAATAGTTCTTCAAATCGAACCCTACTTCGGAAACCCAAATCTGGGACGTTTGAAGTACGTG
>NW_019278622.1:0-208 GCF_002738345.1 Cucurbita maxima | reverse complement strand
CCGAGTCACGGTCTTTGTTTTTCGAAAGATTTGTGAGGAATGATTAGGCTTGATGATTTAGAATAGGATTTCGAAGAAACGGTGTGCATAAAACAGTAAAATAGTTCTTCAAATCGAATTCTACTTCGGAAACCCAAATCTGGGACGTTTAAAGTACGTGCTAAAAAAACCGAGTCACGGTCTACGTTTTTCGAAAGATTTGTGAGGA
>NW_019278621.1:0-799 GCF_002738345.1 Cucurbita maxima | reverse complement strand
AGACTAGTCACCCCCCTATATAGTACATTTTGAGGCATTTTTGGTCTGCCAGGCCCAGACACGATTTTTCCGAGCCGTCATACGGTCGAATATCTCGAGTTTTACCATGTTTTTTTCCGGGAACTCATTTGATTCACGAATGGGACATTCTCATGGGTCTATAAATCAAGTTTCATGACTTTTCAACCGACCAATTTTTTTTAATGAATTTTTCAACATTAAATAATGCGAAATTAAAAAAAATAGCTACAGCCGTCAAAAAAATCTGAAATTTTGTGGGAATCATTCTTTCATCTTGTTTATCTCCGAGGAAAAAAATTACAGCAAACCGATCACTCCACACGTACTTTCGCAATTAATGGGTGATGGTTGTGAGCACAAGGTCATGGTGTAGTGTACTTGCTCTAGAAATTTTGTGGGAATCATTCTTCCATCTTGCTTAGCTCCCAAGAAAAAAATTACGGCAAACCGACCACTCCACACGTACTTTCGCAATTAATGGGTGATGGTTGTAAGCACAAGGTCATGGTGGACGTCTTGGTGTAACGTACTTGCTCCGGTATGAAATAAGCATTTGAGATAAGCATTCTTTCGCTGCCACATCATTGGGTGTGGTGTTTTTTTTGTTTTTTAATGGAGGTATAATCCAACACTTTCGATATGCTGTTGGTCGGACACGTATCGCGCGCAGCGTAGGATGGGGCTCGGCGTGTGCACGGGGGTAGCGCGCGCGGGTTAACCTCCTAGCGGTAGCGCGCGCAGGTGTTGGCGGGCATGATGTGCGCGCAAGGGCGATGGG
>NW_019278620.1:0-778 GCF_002738345.1 Cucurbita maxima | reverse complement strand
CTTTTACTGTTTTATGCACTCCATTTCTTCAAAATTCTATTCTAAATCATTATTCCCGATCACTCCGAGCAGGAATTTCGAAAAACGCCGACCGCTACTCAGTTTTATTATCACGTGGTTCAAACTTAGGGTTTCAATTTTAAGTACTATTTTTTCTACACTCCGTTTCTTTGACATTCTATTCTAAATCATCAAGACTAAACTAAACATTCCCAACAAAAGTTTCGAGAAACGTCGACCGTGACACAGTTTTTTTAGCACGTACTTCAAAGTAACCAGGTTAGGGAATCGATTTAAAGCACTCTTTTACTGTTTTATGCACTCCATTTCTTCAAAATTCTATTCTAAATCATTATTCCCGATCACTCCGAGCAGGAATTTCGAAAAACGCCGACCGCTACTCAGTTTTTTTATCACGTGGTTCAAACTTCCTGGATTAGGGTTCACAAATTAGGGTTTCGATTTTAAGTACTATTTTTCTACACTCCGTTTCTTTGACATTCTATTCTAAATCATCAAGACTAAACTAAACATTCCTAACAAAAGTTTCGAGAAACGTCGACCGTGACACGGTTTTTTTAGCACGTACTTCTAACTAACCAGGTTAGGGAATCGATTTAAAGCACTCTTTTACTGTTTTATGCACTCCATTTCTTCAAATTTCTATTCTAAATCATTATTCCCGATCACTCCGAGCAGGAATTTCGAAAAACGCCGACCGCTACTCAGTTTTTTTATCACGTGGTTCAAACTTCCATGATTAGGGTTCAGAAATTAG
>NW_019278619.1:0-799 GCF_002738345.1 Cucurbita maxima | reverse complement strand
TTGTGAGGAATGATAAGGCTTGATGATTTAGAATATTATTTCTAAGAAACGGAGTGCATAAAATAGTAAAAGAGTTCTTCAAATCGAACCCTACTTCGGAAACCCAAATCTAGGAAGTTTGAAGTACGTGCTAAATAACCCGAGTAACGAACGATGTTTTTCTAAAGTTTTGTGAGGAATGATAAGGCTTGATGATTTAGAATATTATTTCTAAGAAACGGAGTGCATAAAACAGTAAAAGAATTCTTCAAATCGAACCCTACTTCGGAAACCCAAATCTGGAAAGTTTGAAGTACGTGCTAAAAAAACCGAATCACGATCGACGTTTTTCGAATGTTTTGTGGGGAATGATAAGGCTTGATGATTTAGAATATTATTTCTAAGAAACGGAGTGCATAAAACAGTAAAAGAGTTCTTCAAATCGAACCCTACTTCGGAAACCCAAATCTGGGAAGTTTGAACTACGTGCTAAAAAAACCGAGTCACGATCAACGTTTTTCGAATGTTTTGTGAGGAATGATAAGGCTTGATGATTTAAAATATTATTTCTAAGAAACGGAGTGCATAAAACAGTAAAAGAGTTCTTCAAATCGAACCCTACTTCGGAAACCCAAATCTGGGAAGTTTGAAGTACGTGCTAAATAACCCGAGTAACGAACGATGTTTTTCTAAAGTTTTGTGAGGAATGATATGGCTTGATGATTTAGAATATTATTTCTAAGAAACGGAGTGCATAAAACAGTAAAAGAGTTCTTCAAATCGAACCCTACTTCGGAAACCCAAATCTGGGAAGTTTGAA
>NW_019278618.1:549-799 GCF_002738345.1 Cucurbita maxima | reverse complement strand
GACATTAAGCAAAAGATCATGCTAAAACTCTTCAGCGATTTGACAAAAGACTTTAAAACATCCTCACCAAAAATCCATTGTCATCTAGCGGTTAGGATATCCTCTTTCATTGAGGAGACTTGGGTTCTATTCCAGTTAATGAAGTATTAGTTTCTTATTTCATTCTATTTTATAGTTTCTATCTTAGATTAAAAAGACTTTTATGAACTTGGTACCTTTGTTAGAGTTATGTTTTTCATTTTATTTTAGT
>NW_019278618.1:0-244 GCF_002738345.1 Cucurbita maxima | reverse complement strand
ACGTAGAACAATACTGGAAGGTTACTGGAACTTGCTCATAGGACCTAAGAGTTACGTTGGTCGCAATGCATCTCATGGACGATGCAAAACTATGGTGGCGCTCGAAGGTGAATGGTAAAAAAAAAAAAAGGGTTATGCACCATAAACTAATGGGAAGACTGTTGATGGAATCGATATAATCGACGCTCCTCTGGATGGGTTGCCAATCAAGGACCCGATGTTTGATGTTGATCCTTTTGAAGAA
>NW_019278617.1:360-919 GCF_002738345.1 Cucurbita maxima | reverse complement strand
GTGCTGCCTTCGGGATGGTGGATGGTCGGAACGACGACAAAGCGTGCAAGGTGGGGTGGAGTTGGGTGCCTTCGGGCGTCCAACATGAGCCTCGTCGAGCGTGCGGCGTTGTGGTGACGCCGTCGGAACATCCTTGGGGCAGCCCTATGTTTTGAAGGCGTGTGGTGCCAGAACATGTTCGGGACGCCGTCGGAACATCCTTGGGGCAGCCCTATGTTTTGAAGGCGTGTGGTGCCAGAACATGTTCGGCTGGTTGGAATCGGGTGCCTTTGGGCGTGCGACATGAGACTAGTTGGGCATGGAATGTGGTGGCCTTCCAACTTGTGCTGCCTTCGGGATGGTGGATGGTCGGAACGACGACAAAGCGTGCAAGGTGGGGGGGTGGAGTTGGGTGCCTTCGGGCGTCCAACATGAGCCTCGTCGAGCGTGCGGCGTTGTGGTGACGCCGTCGGAACATCCTTGGGGCAGCCCTATGTTTTGAAGGCGTGTGGTGCCAGAACATGTTCGGCTGGTTGGAATCGGGTGCCTTTGGGCGTGCGACATGAGACTAGTTGGGCAT
>NW_019278617.1:0-350 GCF_002738345.1 Cucurbita maxima | reverse complement strand
AACTTGTGCTGCCTTCGGGATGGTGGATGGTCGGAACGACGACAAAGCGTGCAAGGTGGGGTGGAGTTGGGTGCCTTCGGGCGTCCAACATGAGCCTCGTCGAGCGTGCGACGTTGTGGTGACGCCGTCGGGCCATCCTTGGGGCAGCCCTATGTTTTGAAGGTTGCGTGTTGGCAGAACGTGCACGGTTGGGCGGTGTCAAGTGCCTTCGGGCGTGCGACGAGAGCCTCGCTTTGCACGGATGGTTTCGATGCTTCCTTCAAACTCCGGCCGTCTCTAGGATGGTTGATGGCCTGACCGCGCACGACGCTTTGGGTTTGGCTTCGAATGATGATTTTGAACCCCCGCTC
>NW_019278616.1:533-800 GCF_002738345.1 Cucurbita maxima | reverse complement strand
TAAAAAAACTGTGTCACGGTCGACGTTTCTCGAAACTTTTGTTGGGAATGTTTAGTTTAGTCTTGATGATTTGGAATAGAATGTCAAAGAAACGGAGTGTAGAAAAATAGTACTTAAAATCGAAACCTTAATTTGTGAACCCTAATCCAGGAAGTTTGAACGACGTGATAAAAAAACTGAGTAGCGGTCGGCGTTTTTTGAAACTCCTGCTCGGAGTGATCGGGAATAATGATTTAGAATAGAATTTTGAAGAAATGGAGTGCATAA
>NW_019278616.1:0-256 GCF_002738345.1 Cucurbita maxima | reverse complement strand
AGGAAGTTTGAACCACGTGATAAAAAAACTGAGTAGCGGTCGGCGTTTTTCGAAATTCTTGCTCGGAGTGATCGGGAATAATGATTTAGAATAGAATTTTGAAGAAATGGAGTGCATAAAACAGTAAATGAGTGCTTTAAATCGATTCCCTAACCTGGTTACTTTGAAGTATGTGCTAAAAAAACTGTGTCACGGTCGACGTTTCTCGAAACTTTTGTTGGGAATGTTTAGTTTAGTCTTGATGATTTGGAATAGA
>NW_019278615.1:0-800 GCF_002738345.1 Cucurbita maxima | reverse complement strand
TGATTCTTTCTCAATTGGAGTATCGACATCATTTTCAACCCTCTTGGTTGATGGATGTTTTTCTGAATGATCGTGGGGTTAGACGTGGGGTTAGACTTTTTTACTACTAGACATTTTGCTAGGGGCATGTAAATGACATTGTGTTTCAGCAGGATGTTCATTCCTAACACGACTTCGAAGTCATCCATTTCAAGTATCACTAAACAATTTTCCTAGTCCAAGTGTCCAACTTGATTAGAGTTCTCATTGTAACTCTTAAAACAAGGCAAAACTTCCAATTTGACGGCGTTCATCTTTCCTGTATCTTGATGCCAAAGGATGTTAAAATATTTTGCATCGGTCTCCATCATGAGTTGTGGGTGGCTTTAGAGTTGTCAATGGTGTTCCTTACTACTTTGTGCTTTATTCAGACTTCGACATACATAATATATATATATTCATTTAAGTTGACTTTCATCATCCAACACCTCCCCTCAAACAAAGCACGCCTCCCCTTAATCGAGGCTTGACTCCTTTTTGGAGTCCTTTGTTCGACATTTGAGGATTTGCCAATCTATTGGCACGGCTAAGTTTAGGGCATGGCTTTGATACCATGTTAGACGAACACGATATTGTCCACTTTGAGCATAAGCTCTCATGGCTTTGCTTTGGGCTTCCCAAAAGGCCTAATACAAATGGAGAGTGTATTCTTAGATTATAAACCCATGACCATTCCCTAAATTAACCGATGTGGGACTTTCATCATCCAACAAAATGAAGTTGGTCTCTTCCAATAAAACACGAATTTCTCTTTAATATCA
>NW_019278614.1:0-786 GCF_002738345.1 Cucurbita maxima | reverse complement strand
TCAAACGTCCAAGATTTGGGATTCCGAAGTAGGGTTCGATTTGAAGCACACTTTTACTGTTTCATGCACTCCGTTTCTTCGAAATTCTATTCTAAATCATCGAGCCTAATCATTCCCCCCAAAATCTTCGAATCGGAATTGATCGAGAGGAGCGACTTTCCCATATTATGTTCTGCTTCCAAAAAACGTCGACCGTGACTCGGTTTTTTTAGCACGTACTTCAAACGTCCCAGATTTGGGTTTCCGAAGTAGGGTTCGAATTGAAGCACACTTTTACTGTTTTATGCACTCCGTTTCTTGGAAATTCTATTCTAAATCATCAAGCCTAATCATTCCCCCGAAAACTTCCAAAAAACATCGATCGTGACTCGGTTTTTTTAGCACGTACTTCAAACGTCCCAGATTTGGGTTTTCGAAGTAGGGTTCGATTTGAAGCACACTTTTACTGTTTCATGCACTCCGTTTCTTCGAAATTCTATTCTAAATCATCGAGCCTAATCATTCCCCCCAAAATCTTCGAATCGGAATTGATCGAGAGGAGCGACTTTCCCATATTATGTTCTGCTTCCAAAAAACGTCGACCGTGACTCAGTTTTTTTAGCACGTACTTCCAACGTCCCAGATTTGGGTTTCCGAAGTAGGGTTCGATTTGAAGCACATTTTACTGTTTCATGCACTCTGTTTCTTCGAAATTCTATTCTAAATCATCGAGCCTAATCATTCCCCCCGAAATTTGCAAAAAACGTCGACCGTGACTCGGTTTTTTTAGCACGTACTTCAAACGTC
>NW_019278613.1:0-800 GCF_002738345.1 Cucurbita maxima | reverse complement strand
CGCCGCACGCTCGACGAGGCTCATGTTGGACGCCCGAAGGCACCCAACTCCACCCCACCTTGCACGCTTTGTCGTCGTTCCGACCATCCACCATCCCGAAGGCAGCACAAGTTAGAAGGCGACATTCTATGCCCAACTAGTCTCATGTCGCACGCCCACGGTCGTTTGACTCCGCCCCACCAAGCATGTTCTGCCACCACGCAGCCTTCCGAACACAGGGCTGGCCCGAGGAAGGGAGGCATGCCACAACGACGTCCCACACTCAACGAGGTTCATGGCGCACGCCCGAAGGCACCCGGCTCCACCCCACCTTGCATGTTTCATCATCGTACCGGCAGACATCCACGGTCCTCACACCAGAGAATCCTAGTTTAGAAGGCAACATTGCAACGTCCCGCGCTCGACGAGGCTCATGTTGGACGCCCGAAGGCACCCAACTCCACCCCACCTTGCACGCTTTGTCGTCGTTCCGACCATCCACCATCCCGAAGGCAGCCCGAGTTAGAAGGCAACATCGCAACAGTCCCAACTCAACAAGGATCACGTTGCACGCTCGAAGGCGCGACCGACAAATACCTCGAACCCGCAAGTTTCGCCACCGCACCGCCGCCGTCAACCGCCGTCGTCCGCCATCCGCCACCCCCACACCCCAAGCATATGCCCATGTGCGGCACATAGTGCTTGGGGCGTGGGGGTGGCGGAGGATATAGGGGGCGCCCCGGTGGCCAGCCCATGCAGACTAGTCACCCCCCTATATAGTACATTTTGAGGCATTTTTGGTCTGCCAGGCCTAGACACGA
>NW_019278612.1:0-801 GCF_002738345.1 Cucurbita maxima | reverse complement strand
TATATATATATATATATATCAACATAATACTGTCTTCTTTTTAATAGCTCAATTATAAAAATTCCAAAATTAAATATGTTTTTATACATATGAGTGAGAACAAAATATTTTGAAATAAGTTGGGTTCGATCTAGATTTTTTTAATGTTATTCTTGTGATGTGAATGATTTTTCTTCCACATTGCTTGTAATATACTTAAGTTTCTTAAAAATAGTATTAGATATTGTATGAAAATAATTAGATCGAAAGATTTAAAAAAATAAAATAAAATTGATTATTATTATGTTGGTAAGGAGTGATTGGTAGCCACCATAATTAAATATTCAAATTCATTTGTTTATAGAGTATTAGTTATGGTCCCTAGTAATGATATAATGTCACACCCTAAAATTGTTCCTACCAAATAAAAAGGCTCATCATTAACCCATGCTCCCAAACAACCCCAATACCATCCATAAAATTTCAATAATTTGCACATTATTTGTTTATTTATTTATTGGCTTTAAATTAGTTTTATCGCCCGATCGAGTCTCGTAAATTATTTTTGGGTTTACAAGAAATTATCATACTAATATGTAACATTTTTTTGTTGTAAAATGTGAGAAAAGAGATGAGCTTTAAGAGAAATTATGATTCGATCAGATTAAAATTAAAATTTATTTTTAAAATGATCATTAATTTATTTAAAATAATGCCCCCATGGCTCCATTGGAAATTTAACATTTTTTTTTAATTATTTTTTAAATTGAGATTAAGTAGAGTTTAGTATATTTTAAAGGATTATTGTTTACGTCATCAAAT
>NW_019278611.1:451-801 GCF_002738345.1 Cucurbita maxima | reverse complement strand
AGTGCATAAAACAGTCAAAGAGTACTTTAAATCGAACCCTTCTTCGGAAACCCAAACAGGGAAGTTTTTAGTACGTGCTAAAAAACTGAGTCACGGTCGACGTTTTTCGAAATTTTTGTGAGGAATGTTAAGGCTTGATGATTTAGAATATTATTTCTAAGAAACGGAGTGCATAAAACAATAAAAGAGTTCGTCAAATCGAACCCTTCTTTGGAAACCCGAACAGGGAAGTTTTTAGTACGTGCTAAAAAAACCGAGTCACGGTCCACATGTTTCGAAAGTTTTGTTTGGAATGATAAGGCTTGATGATTTAGAATATTATTTCTAAGAAACGGAGTGCATAAAACAGT
>NW_019278611.1:0-200 GCF_002738345.1 Cucurbita maxima | reverse complement strand
GAGTGCATAAAACAGTCAAAGAGTACTTTAAATCGAACCCTTCTTCGGAAACCCAAATAGGGAAGTTTTTAAAACGTGCTAAAAAACCGAGTCATGGTCGACGTTTTTCGAAATTTTTGTGAGGAATGATAAGGCTTGATGATTTAGAATATTATTTCTAAGAAACGGAGTGCATAAAACAGTAAAAGAGTTCGTCAAAT
>NW_019278610.1:301-802 GCF_002738345.1 Cucurbita maxima | reverse complement strand
TCAAGCCTTATCATTCCTCACAAGAGTTTCGAAAAACGAAGATCGTGACTCGGTTTTTTTAGCACGTACTACAAACTTCCCTGTTTGGTTTTCCGAAGAAGGGTTAGATTTGAAGAACTCTTTTACTAATTTCTGCACTCCGTTTCTTAGAAATATTATTCTAAATCGTCAAGCCTTATCATTCCTCACAAGAGTTTCGAAAAACGAAGATCGTGACTCGGTTTTTTAGCACGTACTACAAACTTCCCTGTTTGGGTTTCCGAAGAAGGGTTCGATTTGAAGAACTCTTTTACTGTTTTGTGCACTCCGTTTCGTAGAAATAATATTCTAAATCATCAAGCCTTATCATTCCTCACAAAACTTTTGACAAACGTTGACCGTGACTCGGTTTTTTTAGCACGTACTTCAAACTTCCCTTTTGGGTTTCCGAAGAAGGGTTCCAGTTAAAGAACTCTTTTAGTGTTTTACGCACTCCGTTTCTTAGAAATAATATTCTAAATC
>NW_019278610.1:0-151 GCF_002738345.1 Cucurbita maxima | reverse complement strand
CTCACAAAACTTTCGACAAACGTCGACCGTGACTCGGTTTTTTTAGCACGTACTACAAACTTCCCTGTTTGGGTTTCCGAAGAAGGGTTAGATTTGAAGAACTCTTTTACTATTTTCTGCACTCCGTTTCTTTGAAATAATATTCTAAATC
>NW_019278609.1:0-801 GCF_002738345.1 Cucurbita maxima | reverse complement strand
TCGAACATCGTCGAAAGTGACTAGGTTTTTTTTGGCACGTACTTCAAACGTCCCACATTTGTGTTTCCGAAGTAGGGTTAGATTTGAAGAACTCTTTCAATGTTTTATGCACTCCGTTTCTTCGAAACTATATTCTAAATCATCAAGCATAATCATTCCTCACAAAACTTTCAAAAATCGTCGAAAGTGACTAGGTTTTTTTTGGCACGTACTTCAAACGTCCCAGATTTGGATTTCCGAAGTAGGGTTCGATTTGAAGAACTCTTTTAATGTTTTATGCACTCTGTTTCTTCGAAACTAGATTCTAAATCATCAAGCCTAATCATTCCTCACAAAACTTTCGAAAATCGTCGAAGGTGACTAGGTGTTTTTTGGCACGTACTTCAAACTTCCCTAATTTTAGTTTCTTAAGTAGGGTTCGATTTGAAGAACTCTTTTACTGTTTCGTGCACTCCGTTTCTTCAAAATGTTATTCTAAATCATCAATCCTTATCATTCCTCACAAAACTTTCGAAAAACGTCGAAAGTGACTATGATTTTTTATCACGTACTTCAAACGTCTCAAATTTGGGTTTCCGAAGTAGGGTTCGATTTGAGGAAATATTTTACTGTTTTAGGCACTCAGTTTCTTAGAAACTATTTTCTAAATCATTAAGTCTTATCATTCCTCACAAAACTTTCGAAAATCGTCGAAAGTGACTAGGTGTTTTTTGGCACGTATTTCAAACGTCCCAGATTTGGGTTTCCGAAGTAGGGTTCGATTTGAAGAACTCTTTTACTGTTTTATGCACTCCGTTTCTT
>NW_019278608.1:0-802 GCF_002738345.1 Cucurbita maxima | reverse complement strand
TGGGACGTTTGAAGTTTGTGCTAAAAAAACCGAGTCACGGTCGACGTTTTTCGAAAGTTTTGTGAGGAATGATTAGGCTTGATGATTTAGAATATAATTTCGAAGAAACAGAGCGCATAAAACAGTAAAAAAATGCTTCAAATCGAACCCTACTTCGGAAACCCAAATATGCGACGTTTGAAGTTTATGCTAAAAAAACCGAGTCACGGTCGACGTTTTTCGAAAGTTTTGTGAGGAATGATTAGGCTTGATGATTTAGAATATAATTTCGAAGAAACAGAGTGCATAAAACAGTAAAAAAATGCTTCAAATCGAACCCTACTTCGGAAACCCAAATCTGGGACGTTTGAAGTTTGTGCTAAAAAAACCGAGTCACGGTCGACGTTTTTCGAAAGTTTTGTGAGGAATGATTAGGCTTGATGAGTTAGAATATAATTTCGAGTGCATAAAATAGTATAAGAGTGCTTCGAAACAAACCCTACTTCAGAATCCCAAATATGGGACGTTTGAAGTTTGTGCTAAAAAAACTGAGTCACGGTCGACGTTTTTCGAAATTTTGTGAGGAATGATTAGGCTTGATGATTTAGAATATAATTTCGAAGAAACAGAGTGCATAAAATAGTATAAGTGTGCTTCGAAACGAACCCTACTTAAGAATCCCAAATATTGGACGTTTGAAGTTTGTGCTAAAAAAACCAAGTCACGGTCGACGTTTTTCGAATGTTTTGTGAGGAATGATTAGGCTTGATGATTTAGAATATAATTTCGAAGAAACAGAGTGCATAAAACAGTAAAAAAATGC
>NW_019278607.1:0-801 GCF_002738345.1 Cucurbita maxima | reverse complement strand
AAAAAAACCGAGTCACTGTCGACGATTTTCGAAAGTTTTGTGAGGAATGATTAGGCTTGATGATTTAGAATATAGTTTCGAAGAAACGGAGTGCATAAAACAGTAAAAGAGTTCGTCATATCGAACCCTACTTCGAAAAATTTAAATCGGGGACGTTTGAAGTACGTGCCAAAAAACACCTAGTCCCTTTCGACGATTTTCGAAAGTTTTGTGAGGAATGATTAGGCTTGATGATTTAGAATATAGTTTCGAAGAAACGGAGTGCATAAAACAGTAAAAGAGTTCGTCATATCGAACCCTACTTCGAAAAATTTAAATCGGGGACGTTTGAAGTACGTGCGAAAAAAACGAGTCATTTTCGACGATTTTCGACAGTTTTGTGAAGAATGATTAGGCTTGATGATTTAGAATCTAGTTTCGAAGAAACGGAGTGCATAAAACAGTAAAAGAGTTCGTCATATCGAACCCTACTTCGAAAACAAAATCTGGGACGTTTGAAGTACGTGCGAAAAAAACGAGTCATTTTCGACGATTTTCGACAGTTTTGTGACGAATAATTAGGCTTGATGATTTAGAATATAGTTTCGAAGAAACAGTGTGCATAAAACAGTAAAAGAGTTCGTCAAATCAAACCCTACTTCGGAAACACAAATCAGGAACGTTTGAAGTACGTGCGAAAAAAACCGAGTCACTGTCGACGATTTTCGAAAGTTTTTTGAGGTATGATTAGGCTTGATGATTTAGAATATAGTTTCGAAGAAACGGAGTGCATAAAACAGTAAAAGAGTTCGTCATATCGAA
>NW_019278606.1:0-802 GCF_002738345.1 Cucurbita maxima | reverse complement strand
GAATCATTCCCCACAAAACTTCCAAAAAACGTCGACCGTGACTCGGTTTTTTTAGCACGTACTTCAAACGTCCCAGATTTGGGTTTCCGATGTAGGGTTCGATTTGAAGCACACTTTTACTGTTTTAAGCACTCCGTTACTTCGAAATTCTATTCTAAATCATCAAGCCTAATCATTCCCCACAAAACTTCCAAAAAACGTCGAGCGTGACTCGGTTTTTTTAGCACGTACTTCAAACGTCCCAGATTTGGGTTTCCGAAGTAGGGTTCGATTATAAGCACACTTTTACTGTTTCATGCACTCCGTTTCTTCGAAATTCTATTCTAAATCATCAAGCCTAATCATTCCCCACAAAACTTCCAAAAAACGTCGAGCGTGACTCGGTTTTTTTAGCACGTACTTCAAACGTCCCAGATTTGGGTTTCCGAAGTAGGGTTCGATTTGATGCACACTTTTACTGTTTCATGCACTCCGTTTCTTTTAAATTCTATTCTAAATCATCAAGCCTAATCATTCCCCACAAAACTTCCAAAAAACGTCGAGCGTGCCTCGGTTTTTTTAGCACGTACTTCAAACGTCCCAGATTTGGGTTTCCGAAGTAGGGTTCGATTTGAAGCACACTTTTACTGTTTTATGCACTCCGTTACTTCGAAATTCTATTCTAAATCATCAAGACTAATCATTCCCCACAAAACTTCAAAAAAACGTCGAGCGTGACTCGGTTTTTTTAGCACGTACTTCAAACGTCCCAGATTTGGGTTTCCGAAGTAGGGTTCGATTTGAAGCACACTTTTACTGTTTT
>NW_019278605.1:0-802 GCF_002738345.1 Cucurbita maxima | reverse complement strand
ACATTCAAACAAAAAATACACAGAACACAGTCTAACCCATGATCCACTACACCAACTTGTGTGCCCACATGAACATTAAAGACCCATGCCTCGACCAACTTTGCGACTTGCTCATGTGTCAATGTCCCTCAATGACAGGGCCACTACTGCATACACCGGCCCCTTCGGCTTAGCTTCTCGGAATTTTAGGTTAAAAAACGACATATTTGGCTTGATTTGACATTTTTAACATGAACCTTTACATTTTTTACCTTTCCGAAGCTGATTTTTTTTAACATAGGTAATTATGAATCAATTAATAGATGTCCTAGTGGACAGTTTCAGTTATATCAAGGACGCCAGTGTATTCCAGGCTCACAAACCATCATTTGCTATGCACTCAGGTAGTATAGAAAATCAGAGTGTCCTTGAGATTCAGGTGTAAGGGTAAACTTGTACAATACTAACTTTTGTAGAAGCTTGGAAGCCATTTTAAATCTCTAGTGAGTTCAATTGATTTGAATAATGATAAGCTATTGTATTTTTATTTTACCTTTATTTGAGTGGTCAGAAGTGGGATTTGAACCCACACCCTCTACCTATTCTTTATAACTATTTTTATAAAGAATAGCACTTTATAAAACAAAACCTTTCTGAGTTATAAAAGTTGGATTTCAACCCACGGACTAACAAGGACCAAAACTTGAGTCCTAAGACTTTCAACCACTAAACCATCTTAACTATTTATTATGAGAGCTAACATTGGTTGAAGAGTGGAATGAAGCAATTCTTATAAGGGTGTGAAAACCTCTCTCTTAAAGAT
>NW_019278604.1:0-803 GCF_002738345.1 Cucurbita maxima | reverse complement strand
AAGTTTGTGCTAAAAAAACCGAGTCACGGTCGACGTTTTTCGAAAGTTTTGTGAGGAATGATTAGGCTTGATGATTTAGAATATAATTTCGAAGAAACAGAGTGCATAAAATAGTATAAGAGTGCTTTGAAACGAACCCTACTTCAGAATCCCAAATATGGGACGTTTGAAGTTTGTGCTAAAAAAACCGAGTCACGGTCGACGTTTTTCGAAAGTTTTGTGAGGAATGATTAGGCTTGATGATTTAGAATATAATTTCGAAGAAACAGAGTGCATAAAACAGTAAAAAAATGCTTCAAATCGAACCCTACTTCGGAAACTCGAATCTGGGACGTTTGAAGTTTGTGCTAAAAAAACAGAGTCACGGTCGACGTTTTTTGAAAGTTTTGTGAGGAATGATTAGGCTTGATGATTTAGAATATAATTTCGAAGAAACAGAGTGCATAAAACAGTAAAAAAATGCTTCAAATCAAACCCTACTTCAAAAACCCAAATCTGGGACGTTTGAAGTTTGTGCTAAAAAACCCGAGTCACGGTCGACGTTTTTCGAAAGTTTTGTGAGGAATGATTAGGCTTGATGATTTAGAATATAATTTCGAAGAAACAGAGTGCATAAAATAGTATAAGAGTGCTTTGAAACGAACCCTACTTCAGAATCCCAAATATGGGACGTTTGAAGTTTGTGCTAAAAAAACCGAGTCACGGTCGACGTTTTTCGAAAGTTTTGTGAGGAATGATTAGGCTTGATGATTTAGAATATAATTTCGAAGAAACAGAGTGCATAAAACAGTAAAAAAATGCTT
>NW_019278603.1:565-802 GCF_002738345.1 Cucurbita maxima | reverse complement strand
CTCCGTTTCTTAGAAATAATATTCTAAATCATCAAGCCTTAACATTCCTCACAAAACATTCGAAAAACATCGATCGTGACTCGGTTTTTTTAGCACGTACTTCAAACTTCCGAGATTTGGGTTTCCGGAGTAGGGATCGATTTGAAGAACTCTTTTACTGTTTTATGCACTCCGTTTCTTAGAAATAATATTCTAAATCATCAAGCCTTATCATTCCCCACAAAACATTCGAAAAAC
>NW_019278603.1:0-248 GCF_002738345.1 Cucurbita maxima | reverse complement strand
TTTTATGCACTCCGTTTCTTAGAAATAATATTCTAAATCATCAAGCCTTATCATTCCCCATAGAACATTCGAAAAACGTCGATCGTGACTCGGTTTTTTTAGCACGTAGTTCAAACTTCTTAGATTTGGGTTTCCGAAGTAGGGTTCGATTTGAAGAACTCTTTTACTGTTTTATGCACTCCGTTTCTTAGAAATAATATTCTAAATTATCAAGGCTTATCATTCCCCACAAAACATTCGAAAAACGT
>NW_019278602.1:0-802 GCF_002738345.1 Cucurbita maxima | reverse complement strand
TCAATTTCTCCCAGTTCTTTTCTTCCTTTCTCTACAAATGAGAACCCCTCCCCCGCTCACGCCCATCGCGTTTCGATCATGCCGCCCCGCATGCGTTAAATCCGATTTTGTGCGCATGGCATGTCTGTGCGATCATACCAGCACTAATGCACCGGATCCCATCAGAACTCCGCAGTTAAGCGTGGTTGGGCGAGAGTAGTACTAAGTTGGGTGACCACTTGGGAAGTCCTCGTGTTGCACCCCTTTTTTTCTTTCAATTTCTCCCAGTTCTTTTCTTCCTTTCTCTACAAATGAGAACCCCTCCCCCGCTCACGCCCATCGCGTTTCGATCATGCCGCCCCGCATGCGTTAAATTCGATTTTGTGCGCATGGCATGTCGGGTGCGATCATACCAGCACTAATGCACTGGATCCCATCAAAACTCCGCAGTTAAGCGTGCTTGGGCGAGAGTAGTACTGAGTTGGGTGACCACTTGGGAAGTCCTCGTGTTGCACCCCTTTTTTTCTTTCAATTTCTCCCAGTTCTTTTCTTCCTTTCTCTACAAATGAGAACCTCCCCCGCTCACGCCCATCGCGTTTCGATCATGCCGCCCCGCATGCGTTAAATCCGATTTTGTGCGCATGGCATGTCGGGTGCGATCATACCAGCACTAATGCACCGGATCCCATCAGAACTCTGCAGTTAAGCGTGGTTGGGCGAGAGTAGTACTAAGTTGGGTGACCACTTGGGAAGTCCTCGTGTTGCACCCCTTTTTTTCTTTCAATTTCTCCCAGTTCTTTTCTTCCTTTCTCTACAAATGAGA
>NW_019278601.1:0-803 GCF_002738345.1 Cucurbita maxima | reverse complement strand
TTCTTAGAAATAATATTCTAAATCATCAAGCCTTATCATTCCTCACAAAACTTTCGAAAACCGTCGATCGTGACTCGGTCTTTTTAGCAAGTACTTCAAACTTCTCAGATTTGGGTTTGCGAAGTAGAGTTCGATTCGAAGAACACTTTTTCTTTTTTATGCACTCCGTTTCTTAGAAATAATATTCGAAATCAATAAGCCTTATCATTTCTCACAAAATTTTCGAAAAACGTCGACCGTGACTCGGTCTTTTTACCAAGTACTTCAAACTTCTCAGATTTGGGTTTCCGAAGTAGGGTTCGATTCGAAGAACACTTTTTCTTTTTTATGCACTCCGTTTCTTAGAAATAATATTCTAAATCAATAAGCCTTATCATTTCTCACAAAACTTTCGAAAAACGTCGACCGTGACTCGGTTTTTTTAGCACGTACCTCAAACTTCCCAGATTTGGGTTTCCGAAGAAGGGTTCGATTCGAAGAACACTTTTTCTTTTTTATGCACTCCGTTTCTTAGAAATAATATTCTAAATCANNNCGAAGTAGGGTTCGATTCGAAGAACACTTTTTCTTTTTTATGCACTCCGTTTCTTAGAAATAATATTCTAAATCAATAAGCCTTATCATTTCTCACAAAACTTTCGAAAAACGTCGACCGTGACTCGGTTTTTTTAGCACATACCTCAAACTTCCCAGATTTGGGTTTCCGAAGAAGGGTTCGATTTGAAGAACTCTTTGACTGTTTTATGCACTCCGTTTCTTAGAAATAATCTTCTAAATCATCAAGCCTTATCATTCCTCACAAA
>NW_019278600.1:0-803 GCF_002738345.1 Cucurbita maxima | reverse complement strand
GCACTCCGTTTGTTGGAAATTCTATTCTTCTTCATCAAGCCTAATCATTCCCCACAAAAGTTTTGAAAAATGTCGACCGTGACTCGGTTTTTTTAGCACGTACTTCAAACCTCTCTGATTAGGGTTTCCGAAATAGGGTTCGATTTGAAGCACTCTTTTACTGTTTTGATGCACTCTGTTTCTTCAAAATTCAATTCTAAATCATCAAGCCTAATCATTCCCCACAAATCTTTTTAAAAACGTTGACCGTGACTCGGTTTTTTTAGCACGTACTTCAAACGTCCCAGATTTGGGTTTTCCAATTAGGGTTTGATTTGAAGGACTCTTTTATTGTTTTGATGCACTCCGTTTGTTCGAAATTGTATTCTTAATCATCAATCCTAATCATTCCCCACAAATGTTTTGAAAAACGTCGATCGTGACGCGGTTTTTTCACCACGTACTTCAAACGTCCCAGATTTGGGTTTCCGAAGTAGCTTTCGATTTGAAGCACTCTTTTACTGTTTTGATGCACTCCGTTCGTTGGAAGTTGTATTCTACATCATCAAGCCAAATCATTCCCCACAAATTTTTTGAAAAACGTCGACCGTGACTCGGTTTTTTTAGCACGTACCTCGAACGTCCCTGATTAGGTTTTTCGAATTAGGGTTTGATTTGAAGAACTCTTTTAGTGTTTTGTTTTGTTGCACTCCGTTTCTTTGAAATTCTATTCTAAATCATCAAGCCTAATCATTCCCTACAAAAGTTTTCAAACACGATGACCGTGACTCGGTTTTTTTAACACGTACTTCAAACGTCCCTGA
>NW_019278599.1:561-803 GCF_002738345.1 Cucurbita maxima | reverse complement strand
GTGATAAGGCTTGATGATTTAGAATATTATTTCTAAGAAACGAAGTGCATAAAACAGTAATAGAGTTCTTCAAATCGAACCCTACTTCGGAAACCCAAACTGGGAAGTTTGAAGTACGTGCTAAAAATACAGAGTCACGATCGACGTTTTTCGAAAGTTTTGTGAGGATTGATAAGGCTCGATGATTTAGAATATTATTTCTAAGAAACGGAGTGCATAAAATAGTAATATGGTTCTTCAAA
>NW_019278599.1:0-497 GCF_002738345.1 Cucurbita maxima | reverse complement strand
AGTGCATAAAACAGTAAAAGAGTTTTTCTAATCGAACCCTACTTCGAAAACCCAAATCTGGGAAGTTTGAAGTACGTGCTAAAAAAACCGAGTAACGAACGACGTATATCCAAAGTTTTGTGTGGATTGATAAGGCTCAAATATTTAGAATATTATTTCTAAGAAACGAAGTGCATAAAACAGTAAAAGAGTTCTTCAAATCGAACCCTTCTTCGGAAACCCAAACAGGGAAGTTTGAAGTAAGTGCTAAAAAAACCGACTCACCGTCGACGTTTTTCGATAGTTTTGTGAGGAATGATAAGGCTTGATGATTTAGAATATTATTTCTAAGAAACAGAGTGCATAAAACAGTAAAAGAGATCTTCAAATCGAACCCTTCTTCGGAAACCCAAACAGGGAAGTTTTTAGTACGTACTAAAAAAGCCGAGTCACGATCGATGTTTTTCGAAATTTTTCTGAGGAATGATAAGGCTTGATGATTTAGAATATTATTTCTA
>NW_019278598.1:0-803 GCF_002738345.1 Cucurbita maxima | reverse complement strand
CGATCATGCCGCCCCGCATGCGTTAAATCCGATTTTGTGCGCATGGCATGTCGGGTGCGATCATACCAGCACTAATGCACCGGATCCCATCAGAACTCCGCAATTAAGCGTGCTTGGGCGAGAGTAGCACTAAGTTGGGTGACCACTTGGGAATTTCTCGTGTTGCACCCCTTTTTTTCTTTCAATTTCTCCCAGTTCTTTTCTTCCTTTCTCTACAAATGAGAACCTCCCCCGCTCACGCCCATCGTGTTTCGATCATGCCGCCCCGCATGCGTTAAATCCGATTTTGTGCGCATGGCATGTCGGGTGCGATCATACCAGCACTAATGCACCGGATCCCATCAGAACTCCGCAGCTAAGCGTGCTTGGGCGAGAGTAGTACTAAGTTGGGTGACCACTTGGGAAGTCCTCGTGTTGCATCCCTTTTTTTCTTTCAATTTCTCCCAGTTCTTATCTTCCTTTCTCTACAAATGAGAACCTCCCCCGCTCACACCCATCGCGTTTCGATCATGCCGCCCCGCATGCGTTAAATCCAATTTTGTGCGCATGGAATGTCGGGCCCATCGCGTTTCGATCATGCCGCCCCGCATGCGTTAAATCCAATTTTGTGCGCATGGAATGTCGGGTGCGATCATACCAGCACTAATGCACCGGATCCCATTAGAACTCCGCAGTTAAGCTTGCTTGGGCGAGAGTAGTACTAAGTTGGGTGACCACTTGGGAAGTCCTCGTGTTGCACCCCTTTTTTTCTTTCAATTTCTCCGAGTTCTTTTCTTCCTTTCTCTACAAATGAGAACCTCCCC
>NW_019278597.1:0-804 GCF_002738345.1 Cucurbita maxima | reverse complement strand
CCTTTCTCTACAAATGAGAACCTCCCCCGCTCACGCCCATCGCGTGTCGATCATGCCGCCCCGCATACGTTAAATCCAATTTTGTGCGCAAGAAATGTCGGTTGCGATCATACCAGCACTAATG
Source organism: Cucurbita maxima (assembly GCF_002738345.1). Taxonomy (NCBI): domain Eukaryota; kingdom Viridiplantae; phylum Streptophyta; class Magnoliopsida; order Cucurbitales; family Cucurbitaceae; genus Cucurbita; species Cucurbita maxima. The sequence continues at coordinate 680 of NW_019278597.1, read as the reverse complement.
CACCGGATCCCATCAGAACTCTGCAGTTAAGCGTGCTTGGGCGAGAGTAGTACNTACTAAGTTGGGTGACCACTTGGGAAGTCCTCGTGTTGCACCCCTTTTTTTCTTTCAATTTCTCCCAGTTCTTTTCTTCCTTTCTCTACAAATGAGAACCTCCCCCGCTCACGCCCATCACGTGTCGATCATGCCGCCCCGCATACGTTAAATCCAATTTTGTGCGCAAGAAATGTCGGTTGCGATCATACCAGCACTAATGCACCGGATCCCATCAAAACTCCGCAGTTAAGCGTGCTTGGGCGAGAGTAGTACTAAGTTGGGTGACCACTTGGGAAGTCCTCGTGTTGCACCCTTTTTTTTCTTTCAATTTCTCCCAGTTCTTTTCTTCCTTTCTCTACAAATGAGAACCTCCCCCGCTCACGCCCATCGCGTTTCGATCATGCCGCCCCGCATGCGTTAAATCCGATTTTGTGCACATGGCATGTCGGGTGCGATCATACCAGCACTAATGCACCGGATCCCATCAGAACTCCGCAGTTAAGCGTGCTTGGGCGATAGTAGTACTAAGTTGGGTGACCACTTGGGAAGTCCTCGTGTTGCACCCTTTTTTTTCTTTCAATTTCTCCCAGTTCTTTTCTTCCTTTCTCTACAAATGAGAACCTCCCCCGCTCACGCCCATCGCG
>NW_019278596.1:0-804 GCF_002738345.1 Cucurbita maxima | reverse complement strand
TCACGATTGTCGTTTGTCGAAAATTTTGTGAAGAATGATAAGGCTTGATGATTGATCATATTATTTCTAAGAAACGGAGTGCATAAAACCGTCAACCGAGTTCTTCAAATCGAACCCTACTTTGGAACCTCAAATCTGGGAAATTTGAAGTACGTGCTAAAAAAACCTAGTCACGATCGTCGTTTTTCGAGGGTTTTGTGAGGAATGATAAGGCTTGATGATTTATCATATTATTTCTAGGAAACGGAGTGCATAAAACCGTCAACAGAGTTCTTCAAATCGAACCCTACTTCGCAAACCCAAATCGTGGAAGTTTGAAGTACGTGCTAAAAAAACCGAGTCACGATTGTCGTTTGTCGAAAATTTTGTGAAGAATGATAAGGCTTGATGATTGATCATATTATTTCTAAGAAACGGAGTGCATAAAACCGTCAACAGAGTTCTTCAAATCGAACCCTACTTCGGAAACCCAAATCGTGGAAGTTTGAAGTACGTGCTAAAAAAACCGAGTCACGATTGTCGTTTGTCGAAAATTTTGTGAAGAATGATAAGGCTTGATGATTTATCATATTATTTCTAAGAAACGGAGTGCATAAAATCACAACCAGAGTTCTTCAAATCGAACCCTACTTCGCAAACCCAAATCGTGGAAGTTTGAAGTACGTGCTAAAAAAACAGAGTCACGATCGTCGTTTTTCGAAAGTTTTGTGAGGAATGATAAGGCTTGATGATTTATCATATTATTTCTAAGAAACGAAGTGAATAAAACCGCCACCAGAGTTCTTCAAATCGAACCCTACTTCG
>NW_019278595.1:0-804 GCF_002738345.1 Cucurbita maxima | reverse complement strand
CATATTCGACATTTTATACTTACCATCATGCTCTTAATACTCATAGTCTTTCTTAACATATCATCCCTAGGCTTTATTCTCCAAGACACGTTATTTTATACTTACCATCACTTTCTTAGTACTCATAATCTTTCTTAACATCTCATCCCAAGGCTTTATTCTCCAAGACACATCATTTTATACTTACCATCATGCTCTTAATACTCATAGTCTTTCTTAACATCCCATCCCAAGGCTTTATTCTCCAAGACACATCATTTTATACTTACCATCATGCTCTTAATACTCATAGTCTTTCTTAACATCCCATCCCAAGGCTTTATTCTCCCAGACACATTCTACATTTAAGGACTTCACGTGTTTCCTGCAATACGACAAAATACGACCTTAATACCTAGGCCTAAGGCTTCATACATATGTTTCAAGTGGTAAAACAAGGGCATTTGGTCTAGTGGTATGATTCTTTCTTTGAGTGTGAGAGGTCTCGAGTTTGATTCTCAAAATGCCCCTTCAAGAGATTGTAGTACGAATTGTTGGGATGTAGCTCAGATAGTAGAGCACGCACTTCTGATGTGGAAAGTTACGAGGTTGATACCTTGCATCTCCAAAATGAATCAATCACTAAATATATTATTTCTTTTCAATTTTTTCTTATTTACGACATAATGAGCCAGGACAGTTTTTCATGTCACTATTTTGAAAATTACTTCTTTTCAATTTTTTCTTATTCATGACATGTTGAATACCGATGTTTCTTCATTTTCACTATTATTGATGATGGAAAATTTAGGGTTTTGTGATGCA
>NW_019278594.1:0-804 GCF_002738345.1 Cucurbita maxima | reverse complement strand
ACTTCTAACTAACCAGGTTAGGGAATCGATTAAAAGTACTCTTTTGTTGTTTTATGCACTCTATTTCTCCCAAATTCTATTCTAAATCATTATTCCCGATCACTCTGAGTAGGAATATCGAAAAAAAACTGACTGCTACTCAGTTTTTTTATCACGTGGTTCGAACGTCCTGGATTAGGGTTCACAAATTAGGGCTTCGATTCTACGCACTCTTTTACTATTTTTCTACACTCCGTTTCTTCGACATTCTATTCTAAATCATCAAGGCTAAACATTCCCAACAAAAGTTTGGAAAAAAAGCCGACTGCTACTTAGTTTTTTTATCACGTGGTTCGAACGTCTTGGATTAGGGTTCACAAATTAGGGCTTCGATTTTAAGCACTCTTTTATTGTTTTTCTACACTCCGTTTCTTCGACATTCTATTCTAAATCATCAAGACTAAACATTCCCAACAAAAGTTTCGAGAAACGTTGACCGTGACACGGTTTTTTTAGCACGTACTTCTAACTAACCAAGTTAGGGAATCGATTTAAAGCACTCTTTTACTGTTTTATGCACTCCATTTCTTCCAAATTCTATTCTAAATCATTATTCCCGATCACTCTGAGCAGGAATTTCGAAAAACGCCGACCGCTACTCTGTTTATTTATCATGTGGTTCAAATGTCCTGGATTAGGGTTCACAAATTAGGGCTTCGATTTGAAGCACTCTTTTATTGTTTTTCTACACTCCGTTTCTTCGACATTCTATTCTAAATCATCAAGACTAAACATTCCCAACAAAAGTTTCGAGAAACGTTGACC
>NW_019278593.1:0-804 GCF_002738345.1 Cucurbita maxima | reverse complement strand
CCAAATAGGGAAGTTTTTAGTACGTGCTAAATAAGCGAGTCACGGTCGACGTTTTTTGAAAGTTTTGTGACGAATGATAAGGCTTGATGATTTGGAATAATATTTCTAAGAAACGGAGTGCATAAAAAAGTAAAAGAGTTCTTCAAATCGAACCCTACTTCGGAAACCCAAACAGGGAAGTTTTTAGTACGTGCTAAAAAAGTCAAGTCACGATCGACGTTTTTCGAAATCTTTGTGAGGAATGATAAGGCTTGATGATTTATAATATTATTTCTAAGAAACGAAGTGCATAAAACAGTAAAAGAGTTCTTCAAATCGAACCCTTCTTCGGAAACCCAAACAGGGAAGTTTTTAGTACGTGCTAAAAAAGTCGAGTCACGATCGACGTTTTTCGAAAGTTTTGTGAGGAATGATAAGGCTTGATGATTTAGAATATTATTTCTAAGAAACGGAGTGCATAAAACAGTAAAAGAGTTCTTCAAATCGAACCCTTCTTCGGAAACCCAAACAGGGAAGTTTTTAGAACGTGCTAAATAAGCGAGTCACGGTCGACGTTTTTCGAAATTTTTGGTAGGAATGATAAGGCTTGTTGATTTGGAATATTATTTCTAAGAAACAGAGTGCATAAAACAATAAAAGAGTTCTTCAAATCGAACCNAACAGGGAAGGTTTTAGTACGTGCTAAAAAAACCGAGTCACGGTCGACGTTTTTCAAAATTTTTGTGAGGAATGATAAGGCTTGATGATTTAGAATAGAATTTCGAAGAAACGGAGTGCATGAAACAGTAAAAGTGTGCTTCAAAT
>NW_019278592.1:0-804 GCF_002738345.1 Cucurbita maxima | reverse complement strand
CGTGCTAAAAAAACCGAGTCACGATCTTCGTTTTTCGAAACTCTTGTGAGGAATGATAAGGCTTGACGATTTAGAATATTATTTCTAAGAAACGGAGCGCGTAAAACAGTAAAAGAGTTCTTCAACCAGAACCCTTCTTCGGAAACCCAAACAGGGAAGTTTGTAGTACGTGCTAAAAAAACCGAGTCACGGTCGACGTTTGTCGAAAGTTTTGAGAGGAATGATAAGCCTTGATGATTTAGAATATTATTTCTAAGAAATGGAGTGCAGAAAACAGTAAAAGAGTTCTTCAAATGGAACCCTGCTTCGGAAACCCAAACAGGGAAGTTTGTAGTACGTGCTAAAAAAACCGAGTCACGATCTTCGTTTTTCGAAACTCTTGTGAGGAATGATAAGGCTTGACGATTTAGAATATTATTTCTAAGAAATGGAGTGCAGAAAACAGTAAAAGAGTTCTTCAAATGGAACCCTGCTTCGGAAACCCAAACAGGGAAGTTTGTAGGACGTGCTAAAAAAACCGAGTCACGATCTTCGTTTTTCGAAACTCTTTTGAGGAATGATAAGGCTTGATGATTTAGAATATTATTTCTAAGAAATGGAGTGCAGAAAACAGTAAAAGAGTTCTTCAAATCTAAACCTTCTTCAGAAACCCAAAAAGGGAAGTTTGTAGTACGTGTTAAAAAAACCGAGTCACGATCTTCGTTTTTCGAAACTCTTGTGAGGAATGATAAGGCTTGACGATTTAGAATATTATTTCTAAGAAACGGAGCGCGTAAAACAGTAAAAGAGTTCTTCAACTCGAAC
>NW_019278591.1:0-803 GCF_002738345.1 Cucurbita maxima | reverse complement strand
TTTAAAGTACGTGCTAAAAAAACAGAGTCACGGTCGACGTTTTTCGAATCTTTTGTGGTTAATGATTAGGTTTGATGATTTATAATTGAATTTCGAAGAAACAGAGTGCGTAAAACAGTAAAAGAGTCTTCAAATCGAACCCTAATTCGTAAATCCAAATCTATGATGTTTGAAGCTCGTGCTAATAAAATCGAGCCACGTTCGACATTTTTCGAAACTTTTGTGGAGAATGATTGGGTTTGATGATATAGAATAGAATTTCAACGGAACGGAGTGTATAAAACAGTAAAAGAGTGCTTCAAATCGAACCCTAATTCGTAAATCCAAATCTATGATGTTTGAAGCTCGTGCTAATAAAATCGAGCCACGTTCGACATTTTTCGAAACTTTTGTGGAGAATGATTGGGTTTGATGATATAGAATAGAATTTCAACGGAACGGAGTGTATAAAACAGTAAAAGAGTGCTTCAAATCGAACCCTAATTCGTAAATCCAAATCTATGATGTTTGAAGCTCGTGCTAAAAAAACCGAGTCACGGTCGACGTTTTTTGAAACTTTTGTGGGGAATGATTAGGTTTGAAGATTTAGAATAGAATTTCGAAGAAACGGAGAGCGTAAAATAGTAAAAGAGTACTTCAAATCGAACCTTAATTCGAAAAAAACTAATCTGGGACGTTTAAAGTACGTGCTAAAAAAACAGAGTCACGGTCGACGTTTTTCGAATCTTTTGTGGTTAATGATTAGGTTTGATGATTTATAATTGAATTTCGAAGAAACAGAGTGCGTAAAACAGTAAAAGAGT
>NW_019278590.1:0-805 GCF_002738345.1 Cucurbita maxima | reverse complement strand
GTGTTTCCGTTAGGTGTTTCTTGGGTCCTAACTTGGTTTAGGTTCCAAACTTGCTCCAATCAACTTGAAACCTCAAACATATCTTCATGTCCTTCATAATAGACCTTATAAAAAGTAGGAAACAATTTGAAGCACGTATAGACCTTGAATTTTAATAAGTCGTCCTAGGGGCATTTTGGTCATTTTACCAATAATTCTTGGTTTTACTACTTAACATGTTCCAATGGCTTTCAAATTTTTATAAGTCGTCCTAAAAGTTCATTTAGTAGGTTATTTTAACGTTACTTTAATCCTGAGCATTTTGATCAGTTTGGGGTCTTAACTCACATTTCTTTTTGTTTTTCTTTCATATATACTAAATTCATACTTGGTTCATATGGAAAATCCAATGGATTGCTACAAGTATTTTTTAACAAAACGTTCAAGGTCACTACTTACCTCGTCATCGACATTTGGGATTTCCGTTCTTGAGCTTCTAGTATCCAAATTATCTCAAATTTCCTTCCACGGACTCCTTATTTTGTCTAGTTTCTGGAACCATAAAGATTTTTGTGAGAAGGGGTCAAGAAGGAGGTTAAAATTGAGAAAACCGAGGGAAGGTCAACATATACATATCTTTGACTTTTATTGGTCAAAGTTTGACCTTTGACCTTGTTCTTCATCTTCTCCCTTGGTAGGTAGAAAAATCTCGATTTTTTCTTATTAGCCCCCTCTGGTCTTACCTTTTTACAGCTATATATAGACATCTAATGGATTCAATCGCTGCACGAAACCTTTAGATGAAGTTTCAAGTAAGAAGTAGAGA
>NW_019278589.1:0-806 GCF_002738345.1 Cucurbita maxima | reverse complement strand
ATTAGGCATGATGATTTAGAATAGTATTTCGAAGAAACGGAGTTTATATTACAGTAAAAAAGTGCTTAAAGTCGAACCCTATTCGTACACACCAAAACCGGGACGTTTGAAGAACGTGCTAAAAAAATCGAGTTATTGTCGATATTTTTAGAAACTTTTTTGGGGAATGATTAGGCATGATGATTTAGAATAGTATTTAGAACAAACGGAGTGTATATTACAGTAAAAAAGTGCTTAAGGTCGAACCCTGATTCGTAAACACCAAAACCGGGACGTTTGAAGAACGTGCTAAAAAAACCGAGTTACTGTCGATTTTTTAAGAAACTTTTTTGGGGAATGATTAGGCATGACGATTTAGAATAGTATTTCGAAGAAACGGAGTGTATATTACAGTAAAAAAGTGCTTAAAGTCGAACCCTGATTCGTAAACACCAAGACCGGGACGTTTGAAGAACGTGCTAAAAAAACCGAGTTACTGTCGATTTTTTAAGAAACTTTTTTTGGGAATGATTAGGCATGATGATTTAGAATAGTATTTAGAAGAAACGGAGCGTATATTACAGTAGAAAAGTGCTTAAAGTCGAACCCTGATTCGTAAACACCAAAACCGGGACGTTTGAAGAACGTGCTAAAAAAACCGAGTTACTGTCGATTTTTTAAGAAACTTTTTTTGGGAATGATTAAGCATGATGATTTAGAATAGTATTTCGAAGAAACGGAGTGTATATTACAGTAAAAAAGTGCTTAAAGTCGAACCCTATTCGTACACACCAAAACCGGGACGTTTGAAGAACGTGCTAAAAAAA
>NW_019278588.1:0-806 GCF_002738345.1 Cucurbita maxima | reverse complement strand
ATACATCGATGAAATATGGAACCAAAATCCATTGCTGCCTCAGGATCCTTACCAGAGAGCCCTTGCTCGCTTTTGGGCCAAATTTGGGGACGATAAGGTAATTCCGTACACACATATATATAACTAAATTAATAAATAAATAAATAAATAAACACACAAATTTTTTACTTTATCCAAAATAATATTACTAAACTTTCAAAATCTCTATAAAAATACTCTTAATTATAATACTCTTAAGCTTTCAAAATTTCATTAATATTTTTTTATATTAGTTATAGACATAAATCATTTATCTATATTTTAAATAGCCATTTTTTTTAATTATCTTGAATTAGAAATTGAGTGTTAAAATTTATTATATTAATCTTTGGAAATGCTCGTAAATGAAACAATTTCTCATTTTTATTAAAAGTTTCGATACTAAATAAAAATTTGGAAATAAAATTTAGCGATTGAAGAAGGAAATTAAGAGGGTATCCCGAGAAAAAGAAAAAAGAGAAATAATTGAATCATAAGCCGAAGTAGATGAGAGAATGAAAATCGAGGAGAAAGATGATATACGGGTATAGATAATCGGTTTTGGTTTGCATACCAAACGATAAGAAATTATAAAAAAGTTTAAAAATATTAATACAATTTATGATAGTTCATAGGTATTTTCGATACTTTTAATTTTTTTAAAAAAATTAAATAATATTTTAAAATCAATTAGCATACTTAATTTTACATTTTATTATTTTATTATTTATTTTTTAATGTGTAGGTTTGGGAATCAATGAAGAAAGTGTTTATGAAGGAAGGGAAGT
>NW_019278587.1:0-806 GCF_002738345.1 Cucurbita maxima | reverse complement strand
TTAAATTGATATAGGGATACAAATTAGTCATTTATTAAATATAGTTAAATAATGGAAATAATTTGGTTTAAACTAAAATTACATTTATGACTATAAATTAAGTTCTATAAATTATTCATAAACTTTCATAAATAAATTAATTGGGTTGTTTGGGAATGCAACCCAATGGGCAATAAATGATGTTAAAGGCTAAATATGGGCGAGAGACCGATAGCAAACAAGTACCGTGAGGAAAAGATGAAAAGGACGTTAGGAATTTGGAATTTGAATTCAGCACTTACAATCAAATATTTTCTTGCATTTACTGCAATATAGTCACGTTACAAATGATATCATAGTTGTACATTTACTAGTAGGACGTGGTTTAGGGACGAATCAAGATTGGTGGCCACAGGTGACACCCGAGTAAATGAGAGATACATATGAATGAAAGTGATCCTGAAGGTAAAATGTTAGAAAAAATTTGAATTTATTATCTCTACCAATAAGATGCATCTTTCTTTTTCAGTACATCAATCATAGGAACACTAAAGTTAGAAACCGTATGTTTAGTGACATCACGGGAACTTGTGTTGATACAAAAATTTGAATCGTTGGGTCATTGTAAATTTTGTGTGTTATCGATAACGAGAGTAAGTCTGCAAAAAATAAAAAGCTAACAACAATATGTTGCTAAGTCAGTTTAGTTTAACTCGACGCTCGAGTTAGAACTAGGATTTAGGTTTGATAAGAAACGCTCAAATTAGAACTAGGGCTCTGAGTTTGGTAAGAAAGCTTAGAATATAGAGATCAAGTATTGATTGGAT
>NW_019278586.1:0-806 GCF_002738345.1 Cucurbita maxima | reverse complement strand
CTCCGTTTTTTTAGCACGTGTCGGTTTGGCGTTTGTGAATTAGGCTTTCGATTTTAAGAAATTTATTGCTGCTTGATACACTCCGTTTCTCCCATTTTAAATCATCAGGCCTAATCATTCCCCACAAAAGTTTTGGAAAACATTCACAGTTACTCGGTTTTTATAGCACGTGTTTCAAAAGCCCACGTTCGGGGTTTACGAAACAGGGTTTCAATTTTAAGCACATTTTTCCTTCTTTATACACTCCGTTTTTTCGACACTCTATTAGAAATCATCATGCCTAATCATTCGCCATAAAAGTTTTGAGAAACATGGACAGTCACTCTGTTTTTTTAGCACGTTTTTCAAACGTTCCGGTTTGGGGTTTGCGAATTAGGGTTACGATTTCAAGCACTATTTTACTGCTTTATACACTCTGTTTCTTCGACATTCTTTTGTAAAAAATCATGCTTAATCACTCCCCATAAAAGTTTCTTAAAATGTGGACTGTTACTCGGTTTTTTTAGCACGTGTCGGTTTGGCGTTTGTGAATTAGGCTTTCGATTTTAAGAAATTTACTGCTGCTTTATACACTCCGTTTCATCCATTTTAAATCATCAGGCCTAATCATTCCCCACAAAAGTTTTGGAAAACATTCACAGTTACTCGTTTTTTATAGCACGTGTTTCAAAAGCCCACGTTCGGGGTTTACGAAACTGGGTTTCATTTTTAAGCACATTTTTCCTGCGTTATACACTCCGTTTCTTCGACACTCTATTAGAAATCATCATGCCTAATCATTCGCCATAAAAGTTTTGAGAAACATG
>NW_019278585.1:0-807 GCF_002738345.1 Cucurbita maxima | reverse complement strand
ACTTTTTTCAAAAGTTTTGTGAGGAATGATAAGGCTTGATGATTTAAAATATTATTTCTAAGAAACGGAGTGCATAAAAGAGTAAAAGAGTTCTTCAAATCGAACCTTTCTCTTCGGAAACCCAAACAGGGAAGTTTGTAGTACGTGCTAAAAAAACCGAGTCACGGTCGAGGTTTGACAAAAGTTTTGTGAGGAATGATATGGCTTGATGATGTAGAATATTATTTCTAAGAAACGGAGTGCATAAAACAGTAAAAGAGTTCTTCAAATCGAACCCTTCTTCGGAAACCCAAAAAGGGAAGTTTTTAGTACGTGATTAAAAAACCGAGTCACGGTCGACGTTTTTAAAAAGTTTTGTGAGGAATGATATGGCTTGATGATGTAGAATATTATTTCTAAGAAACAGAGTGCATAAAACAGTAAATGAGGAATGATATGGCTTGATGATGTAGAATATTATTTCTAAGAAACAGAGTGCATAAAACAGTAAAAGAGTTCTTCAAATCAAACCCTTCTTCGGAAACCCAAACAGGGAAGTTTTTAGTACGCGATAAAAAAACCGAGTCACGATCTACTTTTTTCGAAAGTTTTGTGAGGAATGATAAGCCATGATGATTTAAAATATTATTTCTAAGAAACGGAGTGCATAAAAGAGTAAAAGACTTCTTCAAATCAAACCTTTCTTCGGAAACCCAAACAGGGAAGTTTTTAGTACGTGATAAAAAAACCGAGTCACGATCTACTTTTTTCGAAAGTTTTGTGAGGAATGATAAGGCTTGATGATTTAAAATATTATTTCTAAGAAAC
>NW_019278584.1:0-800 GCF_002738345.1 Cucurbita maxima | reverse complement strand
CGTCGGTTCGAAATTGTATTCTAAAACTTCAAGCCTAATAATTTCCCACAAATGTTTTGAAAAACGTCGACCGTGGCTCGGTTTTTTTAGCACATCCTCCGTTGGTTTGAAATTGTATTCTACATCCACAAGCCTAATCATTCCCCACAAATGTTTTGAAAAACGCCGACCATGACTCGGTTTTTTTAGCACGTACTTCAAACGTCCCAGATTTGGGTTTCCGAAGTAGGGTTCGATTTGAAGCACTCTTTTACAGTGTTGATGCACTCCGTTGGTTCGAAATTGTATTGTACATCTACATGCCTAATCATTCCCCACAAATGTGTTGAAAAACGTCGACCGTGACTCGGTTTTTTTAGCACGTTCTCCGTTGGTTCGAAATGGTATTGTACATCCACAAGCCTAATCATTCCCCACAAATGTTTTGAAAAACGTCGACCATGACTCGGTTTTTTTAGCACGTCCTCCGTTGGTTCGAAATTGTATTGTACATCTACATGCCTAATCATTCCCCACAAATGTGTTGAAAAACGTCGACCGTGACTCGGTTTTTTTAGCACGTCCTCCGTTGGTTCGAAATTGTATTCTACATCTACAAGCCTAATCATTCCCCACAAATGTTTTGGAAAACGTCGACCGTGACTCGGTTTTTTTAGCACGTTCTCCGTTGGTTCGAAATTGTATTCTACATCCACAAGCCTAATCATTCCCCACAAATGTTTTGAAAAACGTCGACCGTGACTCGGTTTTTTTAGCACGTACTTCAAACGTCCCAGATTTGGGTTTCCGAAGTAGGGTTC
>NW_019278583.1:0-808 GCF_002738345.1 Cucurbita maxima | reverse complement strand
ATTTCAGTATTTCGTATTTAAACACGTAAGACCATGACTGTGTTTTCTAGAGAAAAGTTGTTTTAATATGCTTTTCAAAGTTTATATGTTATAAATGATGTTCATGTGAGTGTAATAGGAAAAAAAAAAAATAAAAAAAAAAATAATAAATAATAATAAATAAGGAAATAAATAAATAAATAAACAAAAGTAGAAGAAACAACCTTTCCTCTCTCCTCTCTACTAACATCTCATTCCTTCCCACAATTATCTCTCCTCCCGAAATAAACAGAAAAACAACAATTGTCAAGTTTAAGGAAAAAAATGAGAATGGTCTTTACCCAGTTGAGGTTTAATGGAAATTTACCTGAAGATAAATACGTGATTAATATTATATATTAAATATTCATTTAATTTTAACCTATTTTTTTTAGAAATCACAACCAGTGAGATGTTCATTAAATTATAACAATGGTTTAGCTTTGAATTAGAAATTAAATGTCAATCATTTATAAGAATTCTAGTAAATCTATTAGATTAAATTTACATCAGTAGCCAAATGAATAGATTAAAAATAGAATGACCAAGAAAATGTGTAAACAACAAACACTGAGATAAAAGAAAGATGTGGAAACAGGGATCCACTCAAAATTTATTATACATGAGAACAAAATTAATAAGCAACAGAGTCAATACAGATATAAAAAAAAAGAGGAAGATTTAGGAATTAAAAACTACAAACAAGTAAAGGGCAGAGTAGCTTAAAATAACTCTATCTATTTTTTTTATACAACAGTAAACATGGAAAATAAAATTTTTATATTATAGA
>NW_019278582.1:0-808 GCF_002738345.1 Cucurbita maxima | reverse complement strand
AGTTTTTTTAGCACGTACTTCCAACTTACAAGGTTAGGGAATCAATTTAAAGCACTCTTTTACTGTTTTATGCACTCCGTTTCTTCAAAATTCTATTCCAAATCATTATTCCCGATCACTCCAAGCAGGAATTTCGAAAAATGCCGACCGCTACTCAGTTTTTTTATCACGTGGTTCAAACTTCCTGGATTAGGGTTTAGAAATTAGGGTTTCGATTTTAAGTACTATTTTTCTACACTCCGTTTCTTTGACATTCTATTCTAAATCATCAAGACTAAACTAAACATTCCCAACGAAAGTTTCGAGAAACGTCGACCGTGACACAGTTTTTTTAGCACGTACTTCAAAGTAACCAGGTTAGGGAATCGATTTAAAGCACTCTTTTACTGTTTTATGCACTCCATTTCTTCAAAATTCTATTCTAAACCATTATTCCCGATCACTACGAGTAGGAATTTCGAAAAAACGTCGACCGTGACACAGTTTTTTTAGCACGTACTTCTAACTAACCAGGTTAGGGAATCGATTTAAAGCACTCTTTTACTGTTTTATGCACTCAATTTCTTCAAAATTCTATTCTAAATCATTATTCCTGATCACTCCGAGCAGGAATTTCGAAAAACGCCGACCGCTACTCAGTTTTTTTATCACGTGGTTCAAACTTCCTGGATTAGGGTTCAGAAATTACGGTTTCGATTTTAAGTACTATTTTTCTACACTCCGTTTCTTTGACATTCTATTCTAAATCATCAAGACTAAACTAAACATTCCCAACAAAAGTTTCGAGAAACGTCGACCGTGACACAGT
>NW_019278581.1:0-808 GCF_002738345.1 Cucurbita maxima | reverse complement strand
GGAGGTTAACCCGCGCGCGCTACCCCCGTGCACACGCCGAGCCCCATCCTACGCTGCGCGCGATACGTGTCCTACCAACAGCACATCAAAAGTGTTGGATTTTACCTCCATTAAAAAACAAAAAAAACATCACACCCAATGATGTGGCAGCGAAAGAATGCTTATCTCAAACATCAAAATGAAGAGTTTTCATACCGGAGCAAGTACGTTACACCAAGACGTCCACCATGACCTTGTGCTCACAACCATCACCCATTAATTGCGAAAGTACGTGTGGAGTGGTCGGTTTGCCGTAATTTTTTTCTTGGGAGCTAAGCAAGATGGAAGAATGATTCCCACAAAATTTCTAGAGCAAGTACACTACACCATGACCTTGTGCTCACAACCATCACCCATTAATTGCGAAAGTACGTGTGGAGTGATCGGTTTGCTGTAATTTTTTTCCTGGGAGATAAGCAAGATGAAAGAATGATTCCCACCAAATTTCAGATTTTTTTGACGGCTGTAGCTATTTTTTCTAATTTCGCATTATTTAATGTTGAAAAATTCATTAAAAAAAATTGGTCGGTTGAAAAGTCATGAAACTTGATTTATAGACCCATGAGAATGTCCCATTCATGAATCAATCGAGTTCCCGGAAGAAAACATTGTAAAACTCGAGATATTCGACCGTATGACGGCTCAGAAAAATCGTGTCTAGGCCTGGCAGACCAAAAATGCCTCAAAATGTACTATATAGTGGGGTGACTAGTCTGCATGGGCTGGCCACGGGGGCGCCCCCTATATCCTCCGCCACCCCCACGCCCCA
>NW_019278580.1:0-809 GCF_002738345.1 Cucurbita maxima | reverse complement strand
GTTTCTTCGAAATCCTATTCTAAATCATCAAGCCTAATCATTGCTCACAAATCTTTCGAAAAACGTCGACCGTGACTCGGTTTTTTTAGCACGTACTTCAAACGTCCCAGATTTGGGTTTCTGAAGTAGGGTTTGATTTGAAGAACTATTTTACTTTTTTCTGCACACCGTTTCTTCGAAATTCTATTCTAAATCATCAAGCCTAATCATTCCTAAAAAATCTTTCGAAAAACGTCGACCGTAACTCGGTTTTTTTAGCACGTACTTCAAACGTCTCAGACTTGGGTTTCCGAAGTAGGGTTCGATTTGAAGAACTCTTTTACTGTTTTATGCACACCGTTTCTTCAAAATCCTAATCTAAATCATCAAGCCTAATCATTGCTCACAAATCTTTCGAAAAACGTCGACCGTGACTCGGTTTTTTAGCACGTACTTCAAACGTCTCAGACTTGGGTTTCCGAAGTAGGGTTCGATTTGAAGAACTCTTTTACTGTTTTATGCACACCGTTTCTTCAAAATCCTAATCTAAATCATCAAGCCTAATCATTCCTCACAAATCTTTCGAAAAACGTCGACCGTGACTCGGTTTTTTTAGCACGTACTTCAAACGTCCCAGACTTGGGTTTCCGAAGTAGGGTTCGATTTTAAGAACTATTTTACTGTTTTATGCACACCGTTTCTTCGATATCCTATTCTAAATCATCAAGCCTAATCATTCCTCACAAATCTTTCGAAAAATCTCGACCGTGACTCGGTTTTTTAAGCACGTACTTCAAACGTCTCAGATTTGGGTTTCCAAAGTAGGGTTC
>NW_019278579.1:0-808 GCF_002738345.1 Cucurbita maxima | reverse complement strand
ACTTCAAACGTCCCAGATTTGGGTTTCCGAAGTAGGGTTCGATTTGAAGAACTCTTTTACTATTTTATGCACTCCGTTTCTTCGAAACAATATTCTAAATCATCAAGCCTAATCATTCCTCACAAAATTTTCGAAAATCGTCGAAAGGGACTAGGTGTTTTTTTGGCACGTACTTCAAACGCCCCATATTTGGGTTTCCGAAGTAGGGTTCGATTTGAAAAACTCTTTTACTGTTTTATGCACTCCGTTTCTTCGAAACTATATTCTAAATCATCAAGCCTAATCATTCCTCACAAAACTTTCGAAAATCGTCGACAGTGTCTCGGTTTTTTCGCATGTACTTCAAACGTCCCAGATTTGGGTTTCCGAAGTAGGGTTCGATTTGACGAACTCTTTTACTATTTTATGCACTCCGTTTCTTCGAAACTATATTCTAAATCATCAAGCCTAATCATTCCTCACAAATTTTTCGAAAATCGTCGAAAGGGACTAGGTGTTTTTTTGGCACGTACTTCAAACGCCCCAGATTTGAGTTTCCGAAGTAGGGTTCGATTTGAAGAACTCTTTTACTGTTTTATGCACTCCGTTTCTTCGAAACTATATTCTAAATCATCAAGCCTAATCATTCCTCACAAAACTTTTTAAAATCGTCGAAAATGACTCGGTTTTTTTCGCACGTACTTCAAATGCCCCAGATTTGGGTTTCTGAAGTAGGGTTCGATTTGAAGAACTCTTTTACTATTTTATCCACTCCGTTTCTTCGAAACTATATTCTAAATCATCAAGCCTAATCATTCCTCACAAAACT
>NW_019278578.1:0-809 GCF_002738345.1 Cucurbita maxima | reverse complement strand
GAGGAATGATAAGGCTTGATGATTTAGAATATTATTTCTATGAAACGGAGTGCATAAAACAGTAAAAGAGTTCTTCAAATCGAACCCTACTTCGGCAACCCAAATCATGGAAGATTGAAGTACGTGCCAAAAATCCGAGTCACGACCGACGTTTTTCGAAAGTTTTGTGAGGAATGATAAGGCTTGATGATTTAGAATATTATTTCTAAGAAACGTAGAGCATAAAACAGTAAAAGAGTTCTTCAAATCGAACCCCTACTTCGAAAACCCAAATCTGGGAAGTTTGAAGTACGTGCTAAAATAATCGAGTCACGATCGACGTTTTTCGAAAGTTTTGTGAGGAATGATAAGGCTTGATGATTTAGAATATTATTTCTAAGAAACGGAGAGCATAAAACAGTAAAAGAGTTCTTCAAATCGAACCCTACTTCGAAAACCCAAATCTGGGAAGTTTGAAGTACGTGCTAAAATAATGGAGTCACGATCGACGTTTTTCGAAAGTTTTGTGAGGAATGATAAGGCTTGATGATTTAGAATATTATTTCTAAGAAACGGAGTGCATAAAACAGTAAAAGAGTTCTTCAAATCGAACCCTACTTCGGAATCACAAATCTGAAAAGTTTGAAGTACGTGCTAAAAAAAACCGAGTCACGATCGACGTTTTTCGAAAGTTTTGTGAGGGATGATAAGGCTTGATGATTTAGAATATAATTTCTAAGAAACGGATTGCATAAAAAAGTAAAAGAGTTCTTCAAATCGAACCCTTCTTCGGAAACCCAAATCTGGGAAGTTTGAAGTACGTGCTAAAA
>NW_019278577.1:542-809 GCF_002738345.1 Cucurbita maxima | reverse complement strand
ACGCGATGGGCGTGAGCGGGGGAGGGGTTCTCATTTGTAGAGAAAGGAAGAAAAGAACTGGGAGAAATTGAAAGAAAAAAAGGGGTGCTCCCAAGTGGTCACCCAACTTAGTACTACTCTCGCCCAAACACGCTTGACTGCGGAGTTTTGATGGGATCCGGTGCATTAGTGCTGGTATGATCGCACCCGACATTCCATGCGCATAAAATCGGATTTAACGCATGCGGGGCGGCATGATCGAAACGCGATGGGCGTGAGCGGGGGAGG
>NW_019278577.1:0-145 GCF_002738345.1 Cucurbita maxima | reverse complement strand
CGGAGTTTTGATGGGATCTGGTGCATTAGTGCTAGTATGATCGCACCCAACATGCCATGCGCACAAAATCGGATTTAACGCATGCGGGGCGGCATGATCGAAACGCGATGGGCGTGAGCGGGGGAGGGGTTCTCATTTGTAGAGA
>NW_019278576.1:0-811 GCF_002738345.1 Cucurbita maxima | reverse complement strand
TTCAAACTTCACAGATTTGGGTTTTCGAAGTAGGGTTCGATTTGAAGAACTCTGTTGGCGGTTTTATGCACTCCGTTTCTTAGAAATAATATTCGAAATCATCAAACCTTATCATTCCACACAAAACATCCGAAAAATGACAATCGTGACACGGTTTTTTTAGCACGTACTTCAAACTTCCCAGATTTGGGTTTCCGAAGGAGGGTTCGATTTGAAGAACTCTGTTGACGGTTTTATGCACAGCGTTTCTTAGAAATAATATTCTAAATCATCAAGCCTTATCATTCCTGACAAAACTTTCGGAAAACGACGATCGTGACTTGGTTTTTTTAGCACGTACTTCAAACTTCCCAGATTTGGGTTTCCGAAGTAGGGTTCGATTTGAAGAACTCTGTTTACGGTTTTATGCAGTCCGTTTCTTAGAAATAATATTCTAAATCATCAAGCCT
The DNA here is from genome assembly GCF_002738345.1 of Cucurbita maxima. Classification (NCBI taxonomy): domain Eukaryota; kingdom Viridiplantae; phylum Streptophyta; class Magnoliopsida; order Cucurbitales; family Cucurbitaceae; genus Cucurbita; species Cucurbita maxima. The sequence continues at coordinate 362 of NW_019278576.1, read as the reverse complement.
TATCATTCCTCACAAAACTTTCGACAAACGACGATCGTAACTCGGTTTTTTTAGCACGTACTTCAAACTTCCCAGATTTTTGTTTCCGAAGTAGGGTTCGATTTGAAGAACTCTATTGACGGTTTTATGCACTCCCTTTCTTAGAAATAATATTCTAAATCATCAAGCCTTACCATTCCTCACAAAACGTTCGAAAAATGACGATCGTGACTCGGTTTTTTTAGCACGTACTTCAAACTTCCCATATTTTTGTTTCCGAAGTAGGGTTCGATATGAAGAACTCTGTTGACGGTTTTATGCACTCCCTTTCTTAGAAATAATATTCTAAATCATCAAGCCTTATCATTCCTGACAAAACGTTC
>NW_019278575.1:0-810 GCF_002738345.1 Cucurbita maxima | reverse complement strand
AGGGGTTCAAAATCTTCGTCCGTAGAGAACCTCGTATGTGGCCATTTGTATGGTGGCTTGACAACTATTATTATAAGCAAATTTCATAAGGGGTAGGTACTTATCTCATTTTCCTGCAAAATCATTCGCATATACCCTCAACATGTCTTCCAATATTTGCTTGAGCATTTCTGTTTGACCATCTGTTTATGGGTTGAATGTCGTACTATAACTGTGTACCCAATGCCTTTTGTTGAATTTTCCAGAAGCGAGATTTAAATCTGGCATCTCGGTCTAATACTATTACCTTCAGTTGAATTTCCAGAAGCGTACCGAATACCTTTACTGATGAATATTCATTTTTAATGTTAGCAAGAGTAGCTTAGTTGGGAGATTGTTAGACGGAAGATTTGAAGGTCACACGTGTTTTATCCACGTTCAACGCACCTGATACAAGTTTATTACCTGACCATACAATCTAAAAACATAACTTGCTTATTCAATCTAAAATATTGATTATTTCTTTTTTAAATATAATGAATTAGTGGAAGTATCTTTACTTATGAATTTTCATTTTTAATATTANGGAAGTACCTTTACTTATGAATTTTCATTTTTAATATTAGCAGGGATAGCTCTATTGGGAGAACGTCAGATTGAAGATTTGAAGGTCACGTGTTTGATCAACACGTTCACCACACCTTATTCTAGTTGCATAACCCGACTATTCAATCTAAAATTACTCATTATTCCTTTCTGAAATCTCAATGAATTATCGGAAATACCTAACGTGTTCTAGTTCACCACACCTTATACATGTTGGATAACTTG
>NW_019278574.1:0-810 GCF_002738345.1 Cucurbita maxima | reverse complement strand
ACATTTTTCAAAACTTTTGTGGGGAATGATTAGGCTTGATGAAGAAGAATAGAATTTCCAACAAACGGAGTGCATCAAAATAGTAAAAGAGTGCTTCAAATCGAACCCTACTTCGGAAACCCAAATCAGGGACGTTTGAAGTACGTGCTAAAAAACTGAGTCACAGTCGACGTGTTTCAAAACATTTGTGGGGAATGATTAGGCTTGATGATGTAGAATAAAATTTTGAACAAACGGAGTGCATCAAAACACTAAAAGAGTCCTTCAACTCGAACCCTAATTCGATAACCCTAATCAGGGACGTTTGAAGTACGTGTTAAAAAAACCGAGTCACGGTCATCGTGTTTCAAAACTTTTGTAGGGAATGATTAGGCTTGATGATTTAGAATAGAATTTCAAAGAAACGGAGTGCAACAAAACACTAAAAGAGTTCTTCAAATCAAACCCTAATTCGAAAAACCTAAGCGGGGCGTTTGAGGTACGTGCTAAAAAAACCGAGTCACGGTCGACGTTTTTCAAAAAATTTGTGGGGAATGATTTGGCTTGATGATGTAGAATACAACTTCCAACGAACGGAGTGCATCAAAACAGTAAAAGAGTGCTTCAAATCGAAACCTACTTCGGAAACTCAAATCTGGGACGTGTGAAGTACGTGGTAAAAAAACCGCGTCACGGTCGACATTTTTCAAAACATTTGTGGGGAATGATTAGGCTTGATGATGTAGAATAAAATTTTGAACAAAACGGAGTGCATCAAAACACTAAAAGAGTCCTTCAACTCGAACCCTAATTCGATAACCCTAATCAGGG
>NW_019278573.1:0-811 GCF_002738345.1 Cucurbita maxima | reverse complement strand
CCCAAAAAAGTTTCTTAAAAACTCGACAGTAACTCGGTTTTTTTTAGCACGTTCTTCAAACGTCCCGGTTTTGGTGTTTACGAATCAGGGTTCGACTTTAAGCACTTTTCTACTGTAATATACACTCCGTTTCTTCGAAATACTATTCTCAATCATCATGCCTAATCCTTCCCCAAAGAAGTTTCTTAAAAAATCGACAGTAACTCGGTTTTTTTAGCACGTTCTTCAAACGTCCCGGTTTTGGTGTTTACGAATCAGGGTTCGACTTTAAGCACTTTTTTACTGTAATATACACTCCGTTTCTTCTAAATACTATTCAAAATCATCATGCCTAATCATTCCCCCAAAAAGTTTCTTAAAAATTGGACAGTTACTAGGTTTTTTTAGCACGTTCTTCAAACGTCCCGGTTTTGGTGTTTACGAATCAGGGTTCGACTTTAAGCACTTTTTTACTGTAATATACATTCCGTTTCTTCTGAATCCTATTCTAAATCATCATGCCTAATCATTCCCCAAAAAAGTTTCTTAAAAACTCGACAGTAACTCGGTTTTTTTTAGCACGTTCTTCAAACGTCCCGGTTTTGGTGTTTACGAATCAGGGTTCGACTTTAAGCACTTTTCTACTGTAATATACACTCCGTTTCTTCGAAATACTATTCTAAATCATCATGCCTAATCATTCCTCAATAAAGTTTCTTAAAAACTCGAAAGTAACTCGGTTTTTTTAGCACGTTGTTCAAACGTCACGGTGTTGGTGTTTACTAATAAGGATTCGACTTTAAGCACTTTTTTACTGTTTTATACACTCCGT
>NW_019278572.1:0-811 GCF_002738345.1 Cucurbita maxima | reverse complement strand
AAACAATGTTCTTGCCTTAAGATATTCCATCAACAAGGTAATCTGAATCTTACTCCTCTTGTAGTGATTCCTTATCTTATCAACTGGGCTGACCTAAGGTGATTGGGTAGATCTTTGGGTTGCGGGCTTCGTCTTCTTCACCCGATTGCCTGCGCATTTTTCTGGCGACTTTTCTCTCTCCTCATTAACTTTGTTTCGACGTCCTTTTTCCCTCCTTTTTCCTCTGTTCCCGAGTCTCTTCTTCCCCCTAACCCCGTTTTTGGTATAGATCTGGTTTGTAAAGGCCTCACACTCCCGGATCTGGAGAAGTTCAGAAATCCAATGTTCTGTCTCCCTTGCCGATGGTGTTCAACATATAGGATTCGTCTAAATCTACCCTTGATGTGTGTAAAAGGTTATGAGATTACTTTTGTTGTGTAAAATGGAGGTTTTGACATCGATTTTGTATGGTTTGGCATCGCCGGCGTTTCGTCGGATTTTTCTTTTCCTCTTCGTTTTTTTCTCTATTTTTTATTCCTTCCAGGTCAATTTAGGGTGGTTAAAGGTCGGGGTCGAGTTCTGTTTTTTTCTCTATTTTTTATTCCTTCCAGGTCAATTTAGGGTGGTTAAAGGTCGGGGTCGAGTTCTGTGGCATCCCAGCCTTCGACCGCCCTTTGTGGGTCGTGTGCGAGCGAAAACTCTGGCATTCGTCAGAGTTTTCCGTTCTGCCAACAACCCCCCCTTTTTTTTAATCTAATCCGTTACAATTATAATATGTGAATTGTCTGTTAATACTTATGGTACGATGTGTTCAATGATATGTTTGAGATAG
>NW_019278571.1:0-811 GCF_002738345.1 Cucurbita maxima | reverse complement strand
TCAAGCCTAATCATTCCTCACAAAACTTTCGAAAATCGTCGACAGTGTCTCGGTTTTTTCGCACGTACTTCAAACGTCCCAGTTTTGGGTTTCCGAAGTAGGGTTTGATTTGAAGAACTCTTTTACTATTTTATGCACTCCGTTTCTTCGAANGAACTCTTTTACTGTTTTATGCACTCCGTTTCTTCGAAACTATATTCTAAATCATCAAGCCTAATCATTCCTCACAAAACTTTCGAAAATCGTCGAAAGGTCCTAGGTGTTTTTTGGCACGTACTTCAAACGTCCCCGATTTGTGTTTTCGAAGTAGGGTTCGATTTGACGAACTCTTTTACTGTTTTATGCACTCCGTTTCTTCGAAACTATATTCTAAATCATCAAGCCTAATCATTCCTCACAAAACTTTCGAAAATCGTCGAAAATGACTCGGTTTTTTTCGCACGTACTTCAAATGCCCCAGATTTGGGTTTCCGAAGTAGGGTTCGATTTGAAGAACTCTTTTACTGTTTTATGCACTCCGTTTCTTCGAAACTATATTCTAAATCATCAAGCCTAATCATTCCTCACAAAACTTTCGAAAATCGTCGAAAGGGACTAGGTGTTTTTTGGCACGTACTTCAAACGACCCCGATTTGTGTTTTCGAAGTAGGGTTCGATTTGACGAACTCTTTTACTGTTTTATGAACTCCGTTTCTTCGAAACTATATTCTAAATCATCAAGCCTAATCATTCCTCACAAAACTTTCATAAATCGTCGACAGTGTCTCGGTTTTTTCGCACGTACTTCAAACGTCCCAGATTTGGGTTTCCG
>NW_019278570.1:466-789 GCF_002738345.1 Cucurbita maxima | reverse complement strand
TTTTTGGAAATTTTGTGGGGAATGATTAGGCTTGATTATTTAGAATAGAATTTCGAAGAAACGGAGTGCATAAAACAGTAAAAGTGTGCTTCAAATCGAACCCGAATTCGAAAACCCAAATCTGGGACGTTTGAAGTACGTGCTAAAAAAACCGAGTCAACGAAGTTTTTTGGAAGTTTTGTGAGGAATGATTAGGCTTGATGATTTAGAATAGAATTTCGAAGAAACGGAGTGCATAAAACAGTAAAAGTGTGCTTCACATCGAACCCTACTTCGGAAACCCAAATCTGGGACGTTTGAAGTACGTGCTAAAAAAACCGAGT
>NW_019278570.1:0-252 GCF_002738345.1 Cucurbita maxima | reverse complement strand
CGGAGTGCATAAAACAGTAAAAGTGTGCTTCAAATCGAACCCTACCTCGGAAACCCAAATCTGGGACGTTTGAAGTACGTGCCAAACAAACCGAGTCACGGTCGATGTTTTTTGGAAGTATTTGTGAAGAATGATTAGGCTTGATGATTTAGAATAGAATTTCGAAGAAACGGAGTGCATAAAACAGTAAAAGTGTGCTTCAAATCGAACCCTACTTCGGAAACCCAAATCTGGGACGTTTGAAGTACGTGC
>NW_019278569.1:0-811 GCF_002738345.1 Cucurbita maxima | reverse complement strand
TCTAAGAAACGGAGTGCATAAAACAGTCAAAGAGTACTTTAAATCGAACCCTTCTTCGGAAACCCAAACAGCGAAGTTTTTAGTACGTGCTAAAAAAACCGAGTCACGGTCGACATTTTTCGAAAGTATTGTGAGGAATGATACGGCTTGATGATTTAGAATATTATTTCTAAGAAACGGAGTGCATAAAACAGTAAAAGAGTTCGTTAAATCGAACCCTTCTTCAGAAAACCGAACAGGGAAGTTTTTAGTACGTGCCAAAAAAACCGAGTCACGGTCGACATTTTTCGAAAGTTTTGTGAGGAATGATAAGGCTTGATGACTTAGAATATTATTTCTAAGAAACGAAGTGCATAAAACAGTAAAAGAGTTCGTCAAACCGAACCCTTCTTCGGAAACCCAAACAGGGAAGTTGTTAGTACGTGCTAAAAAAACCGTGTCACGGTCGACATTTTTCGAAAGTTTTGTGAGGAATGATAAGGCTTGATGATTTAGAATATTATTTCTAAGAAACGGAGTGCATAAAACAGTAAAAGAGTTCGTCAAACCGAACCCTTCTTCGGAAACCCAAACAGGGAAGTTTTTAGTACGTGCTAAAAAAACCGAGTCACGGTCCACATTTTTCGAAAGTTTTGTGAGGAATGATAAGGCTTGATGATTTAGAATATTATTTCTAAGAAACGGAGTGCATAAAACAGTAAAAGAGTTCGTCAAACCGAACCATTCTTCGGAAACCCAAACAGGGAAGTTGTTAGTACGTGCTAAAAAAACCGTGTCACGGTCGACATTTTTCGAAAGTTTTGTGAGGAAT
>NW_019278568.1:0-812 GCF_002738345.1 Cucurbita maxima | reverse complement strand
ACGATAACTTGACGCCCTCTTCGTGGCGGCGGTGATGGAGATGTCGGCACACGACGACGGCGTGGAGGAGTGAGTGAGCCTGCCCGAGATGGGCCCCACACGCCTGCCCGCATTGAAAAATCATCGACGGATTCCCCGTCCTTAAAGTGGATCTCCGAGAGCTCCTTCCGCAACTGCTCGATGTTGGATTCCCGCACTCGCTGTACACCGACCCGACGAGATTTGATTCCCTCCCAGGCCGATTGCGCGGTGCGCTTGGTGGAGAGAGATGCCAGCATCTCTGGGGGCACAGTCGTTGTCTCCCTGATCACTCGCTCAACGATAACTTTGACGCCCTCTTCGTGGCAGCGGTGATGGAGATGTCGGCACACGACGACGGCGTGGAGGAGTGAGTGAGCCTGCCCGAGATGGGCCCCACGATGTGTGTGTTTTTACACTTCGCATTTTCTTGTACTCGAACCTGAGACCTTAGTGATGTTAGGTCAAAGCTCTAACCACTTGAGCTATTCAACTTGTTTGTTGATAAGTTGGCTCCTCTGCAATGATATACACCGATCTTCAACTTGGCTCTGATACCACTTGTTGGTTTTCACAGAATTTCGGTGAGAGGAAATTCAGAAAATGCGTAACAAAAAGGAGAGAGATTTGTCAAATGGTGATCCATTCGACGTGATTTGTCAAATGGTCAAACTCACGATTTTCTGAAATCGTGTGAATAAGAAAAACGGTAAAACTCAGGTTTTATCTAACACCATAATCTAAACGCTCATTGCTTTCGATTGGGGGATCGACCTTTCTCGATTCTTATTCCA
>NW_019278567.1:0-812 GCF_002738345.1 Cucurbita maxima | reverse complement strand
TTTAAAGTACTCTTTGACTGTTTTATGCACTCCGTTTCTTAGAAATAATATTCTAAATCATCAAGCCTTATCATTCCAAACAAAACTTTCAAAAATGTGGACCGTGACTCGGTTTTTTTAGCACGTAATAAAAACTTCCCTGTTCGGGTTTCCGAAGAAGGGTTCGATTTGACAAACTCTTTTACTGTTTTATGCACTCCGTTTCTTAGAAATAATATTCTAAATCATCAAGCCTTATCATTCCAAACAAAACTTTCGAAAAATGTGGACCGTGACTCGGTTTTTTAAGCACGTACTAAAAACTTCCCTGTTCGGGTTTCCGAAGAAGGGTTCGATTTGACGAACTCTTTTACTGTTTTATGCACTCCCTTTCATAGAAATAATATTCTAAATCATCAAGCCTTATCATTCCAAACAAAACTTTCAAAAATGCGGACCGTGACTCGGTTTTTTTAGCACGTACTAAAAACTTCCCTGTTCGGGTTTCCGAAGAAGGGTTCGATTTGACGAACTCTTTTACTGTTTTATGCACTCCGTTTTTTAGAAATAATATTCTAAATCATCAAGCCTTATCATTCCTCACAAAAATTTCGAAAAACGTCGACCGTGACTCGGTTTTTTAAGCACGTACTAAAAACTTCCCTGTTCGGGTTTCCGAAGAAGGGTTCGATTTGACGAACTCTTATACTGTTTTATGCACTCCCTTTCATAGAAATAATATTCTAAATCATCAAGCCTTATCATTCCAAACAAAACTTTCAAAAATGCGGACCGTGACTCGGTTTTTTTAGCACGTACTAAAAACTTCCCTG
>NW_019278566.1:490-812 GCF_002738345.1 Cucurbita maxima | reverse complement strand
CGTTTTTCGAAAGTTTTGTGAGGAATGATTAGGCTTGATGATTTAGAATATAATTTCGAAGAAAAAGAGTGCATAAAATAGTATAAGAGTGCTTCGAAACGAACCCTACTTCAGAATCCCAAATATGAGACGTTTGAAGTTTGTGCTAAAAAAACCGAGTCACGGTCGACGTTTTTCGAAAGTTTTGTGAGGAATGATTAGGCTTGATGATTTAGAATATAATTTCGAAGAAACAGAGTGCATAAAATAATATAAGAGTGCTTCGAAACGAACCCTACTTCAGAATACCAAATATGGGACGTTTGAAGTTTGTGCTAAAAAA
>NW_019278566.1:0-152 GCF_002738345.1 Cucurbita maxima | reverse complement strand
GAGTGCATAAAATAGTATAAGAGTGCTTCGAAACGAACCCTACTTCAGAATCCCAAATATGGGACGTTTGAAGTTTATGCTAAAAAAACCGAGTCACGGTCGATGTTTTTCGAAAGTTTTGTGAGGAATGAACAGGCTTGATGATTTAGAAT
>NW_019278565.1:0-812 GCF_002738345.1 Cucurbita maxima | reverse complement strand
GTTTGGGTTTCCGAAGTAGGGTTCGATTTGAAGAACTCTTTTCCTCTTTTATGCACTCCGTTTCGTAGAAATAATATTCTAAATCATCAAGCCTTATCATTTCTCACAAAACTTTCGCAAAACGTCGACCGTGACTCGGTTTTTTAGCACGTACTAAAACCTTCCCTGTTTGGGTTTCCGAAGACGGGTTCGATTTGAAGAACTCTTTTACTATTTTATGCACTCCGTTTCTTAGAAATAATATTCTAAATCATCAAGCCTTATCGTTCCTCACAAAACTTTCGCAAAACGTGGATCATGACTTGGGTTTTTTAGCACGTACTAAAACCTTCCCTGTTTGGGTTTCTGAAGAAGGGATCGATTTGAAGAACTCTTTTACTGTTTTATATGCACTTTGTTTCTTAGAAATAATATTTTAAATCATCAAGCCTTATCATTCCTCACAAAACTTCCGAAAAACGTCGATCGTGACTCGGTTTTTTTAGCACGTACTAAAACCTTCCCTGTTTGGGTTTCCGAAGAAGGGATCGATTTGAATAACTCTTTTTATTGTTTTATGCATTCCGTTTCTTAGAAATAATATTCTAAATCATCAAGCCTTATCATTCCTCAAAAAACTTTCCCAAAACGTCGACCGTGACTCGGTTTTTTTAGCACGTACTAAAACCTTCCCTGTTTGGGTTTTCGAAGACGGGTTCGATTTGAAGAACTCTTTTCCTGTTTTATGCACTCCGTTTCTTAGAAATAATATTCTAAATCATCAAGCCTTATCATTCCTCACAAACCATTCGCAAAACGTCGACCGTCACTCG
>NW_019278564.1:0-812 GCF_002738345.1 Cucurbita maxima | reverse complement strand
CCATTTGAAGAACTCTTTTACTGTTTTATGCACTCCGTTTCTTAGAAATAATATTCTACATCATCAAGCCATATCATTCCTCAAAAAACTTTTGTCAAACCTCGACCGTGACTCGGTTTTTTTAGCATGTACTACAAACTTCCCAGTTTGGATTTCCGAAGAAGGGTTCGATTTGAAGAACTCTTTTACTGTTTTATGCACTCCGTTTCTTAGAAATAATATTCTACATCATCAAGCCATATCATTCCTCACAAAACTTTTGACAAACGTCGACCGTGACTCGGTTTTTTTTAGCACGTACTAAAAAGTTCCCAGTTTGGGTTTCCGAAGAAGGGTTCCATTTGAAGAACTCTTTTACTGTTTTATGCACTCTGTTTCTTAGAAATAATATTGTACATAATCAAGTCATATCATTCCTCACAAAACATTTGTCAAACGTCGACCGTGACTCGGTTTTTTTAGCACGTACTACAAACTTCCCTGTTTGGGTTTCCGAAGAAGGGTTCGATTTGAAGAACTCTTTTACTGTTTTATGCACTCCGTTTCTTAGAAATAATATTCTACATCATCAAGCCATATCATTCCTCAAAAAACTTTTGTCAAACCTCGACCGTGACTCGGTTTTTTTAGCACGTACTACAAACTTCCCTGTTTGGATTTCCGAAGAAGGGTTCGATTTGAAGACCTCTTTTACTGTTTTATGCACTCCGTTTCTTAGAAATAATATTCTACATCATCAATCCATATCGTTCCTCACAAAACTTTTGACAAACGTCGACCGTGACTCGGGTTTTTTTAGCACGTACTAAAAA
>NW_019278563.1:0-813 GCF_002738345.1 Cucurbita maxima | reverse complement strand
GTTTTTTTAGCACGTACTACAAACTTCCCTGTTTAAGTTTCCAAAGAAGGGTTCCATTTGAAGAACTCTTTTATTTTTTTACGCACTCCGTTTCTTAGAAATAATATTCTAAATCATCAAGCCTTATAATTCCTCACAAAAATTTCGACAAACGTCGACCGTAACTCGGTTTTTTTAGCAGGTACTACAAACTTTCCTGTTTGGGTTTCCGAAGAAGGGTTCCATTTTAAGAACTCTTTTACTGTTTCGTGCACTCCCTTTCGTAGAAATAATATTCTAAATCATCAAGTCTTATCATTCCTCACAAAACATTCGACAAACGTCGACCGTGACTCGGTTTTTTTAGCACGTACTACAAACTTCCCTGTTTAAGTTTCCAAAGAAGGGTTCCATTTGAAGAACTCTTTTATTTTTTTACGCACTCCGTTTCTTAGAAATAATATTCTAAATCATCAAGCCTTATCATTCCTCACAAAAATTTCGACAAAGGTCGGCCGTGACTCGGTTTTTTTTAGCACGTACTACAAACTTCCCTTTTTGGGTTTATGAAGAAGGGNTATGAAGAAGGGTTCCATTTGAAGAACTCTTTTACTGTTTTGTTCACTTCGTTTCATAGAAATAATATTCTAAATCATGAAGCCTTATCATTCCTCCCAAAAATTTCGACAAAAGTCGACCGTAACTCTGTTTTTTTAGCAGGTACTACAAAACTTTCCTGTTCGGGTTTCCGAAGAAGGGTTCCATTTGAAGAACTCTTTTACTGTTTTGTGCACTCCCTTTCGTAGAAATAATATTCTATATCATCAAGTCTTA
>NW_019278562.1:0-813 GCF_002738345.1 Cucurbita maxima | reverse complement strand
ATTAGCCTTATGACACTTCCTTCAACTCCAAGTGGGCGGTAAACCAAGGATTCCTTCGCCCAAGACCCATGATCCAACTCCCAACATGGAATTGATAAGCTATAGAATCATTCCAAGAACCTCAATGTATGGGTTACAAACTCACATTACCAACCTCGACAATTGGACGTGTCACCGGCGTTAGAAGAACGACTGCATCAGAGCAAGTCCATGGGGATAGAAGATCCCGTTGAAGATTGATAGACCAACCGTAATCTTCAGCCCAACGAGCCAAGCTTTTGTAGAAGCAAGAACCCTTGTATTAAAGAAATTAACATCTTCTTATACAAAATTTGGATAAACCAAGAGATAAAGCTAGAATTAGATTATGAGATCCAAGAGTGAGAAGCAAGATTTGGAACCTTTTTCAAAATTGAGTCACTCCACAATCGAACTTGATCAAGGCTTGACTAAATAACTCAGAGGCAATCTACCACAAGAATTGCATCTAACATAAAAACGACAAAGACATGTTCAGATATCTATAAGGGGGAACGTCTCAACTTAAGAGATCAATTTCATTGATCANNNGACAAAGATATGTTCAGATATCTATAAGGGGGAACGTCTCAACTTAAGAGATCAATTTCATTGATCACAAATATGCTTTTACATAATAATTTGTGGGTATTTATAGTCTTCCCACAAAAAAAAAAAAAAATAGTGCCCATGATTTAATCTCGATCCCTTTAAATCTCAACAGAAGACCAAGTCAATTTGAGCATTACAAACTTTATGAAATTAAAATAATAAATAAAGTTTTCTAACCACTCA
>NW_019278561.1:0-813 GCF_002738345.1 Cucurbita maxima | reverse complement strand
TTTACTGTTTTATGCACTCCGTTTCTTAGAAATAATATTCTACATCATCTAGCCATATCATTCCTCACAAGACACTTGTAAAACGACGACCGTGACTCGGTTTTTTTATCACGTACTAAAAACATCCTTGTTTGGGGTTCCGAAGAAGGGTTCGATTTGAAGAACTCTTTTACCCTTTTATGCACTCCGTTTCTTAGAAATAATATTCTAAATCATCAAGCCTTATCATTCCTCACAAAACTTTCGAAAAAAGTAGATCGTGACTCGGTTTTTTTATCACGTACTAAAAACATCCTTGTTTGGGGTTCCGAAGAAGGGTTTGATTTGAAGAACTCTTTTACCCTTTTATGCACTCCGTTTCTTAGAAATAATATTCTAAATCATCAAGCCTTATCATTCCTCACAAAACTTTCGAAAAAAGTAGATCGTGACTCGGTTTTTTTATCACGTACTAAAAACTTCCCTGTTTGGGTTTCCGAAGAAGGGTTCGATTTGAAGAACTCTTTTACCCTTTTATGCACTCCGTTTCTTAGAAATAATATTCTACATCATCAAGCCTTATCATTCCTCACAAAACTTTCGAAAAAAGTAGATCGTGACTCGGTTTTTTTATCACGTACTAAAAACTTCCCTGTTTGGGTTTCCGAAGAAGGGTTCGATTTGAAGAACTCTTTTTCTGTTTTATGTACTCCGTTTCTTAGAAATAATATTCTACATCATCAAGCCATATCATTCCTCACAAAAATTTTTACAAACGTCGACCGTGACTCGGTTTTTTTATCACGTACTAAACACTTCCCTGCTTGGGTTTCC
>NW_019278560.1:533-810 GCF_002738345.1 Cucurbita maxima | reverse complement strand
TGAAATTTCTATATATCAAAACTGTTTAACACTTTCCAAATCTTGATTTTTGGTTGTTTGTGTTTTTTTTTATAATTATGTTAGCAATGAGCCAATTTAATCCATTCTTCCTTTTATGATTTTTTTTAAAATTATGTTAGCCATTACTTTTGGGTAATTTAATCTATTCTATTTATTAATTAATTTATTTATTTTTGCTATTGATAGACATATCTTTATGAAACATACTAAATAAAACTAAATAATTGTAAAGAGAGGATGAGATATAACTTACAGT
>NW_019278560.1:0-207 GCF_002738345.1 Cucurbita maxima | reverse complement strand
ATCGGTGTCCTAGTTTTTTACAAATGACATGTTACCATATCTATTTGGTATCATATTTATGTCTCGTATCTATATCTCATTTTTTTTTTAATGAGAAACTTATTTATATGGATAACTTTTTTTTTTTTTAATCTTTGAGAAATAAGAAAGAATAAAAATTAAAACATGGCATGAATGACATCTTCTTGAATCTTTGATTTGTTCTCG
>NW_019278559.1:0-813 GCF_002738345.1 Cucurbita maxima | reverse complement strand
ATAATATTCGAAATCATCAAACCTTATCATTCCTCACAGAACTTCCGAAAAACGACAATCGTGACTCGGTTTGTTTAGCACGTACTTCAAACTTCCCAGATTTGGGTTGTCGAAGTAAGGTTCGATTAGAAGAACTCTGTTGACGGTTTTATGCAATCCGTTTCTTAGAAATAATATTCTAAATAATCAAGCCTTNAAATCATCAAGCCTTATCATTCCTCACAAAACCTTCGAAAAACGACGATCGTGACTCGGTTTTTTTAGCACGTACTTCAAACTTCCACGATTTGGGTTTCCGAAGTAGGGTTCGATTTGAAGAACACTGTTGACGGGTTTATGCACTCCGTTTCTTAGAAATAATATTTTAAATCATCAAGCCTTATCATTCCTCACAAAACTTTCGAAAAACGACGATCGTGACTCGGTTTTTTTAGCACGTACTTCAAACTTCCACGATTTGGGTTTCCGAAGTAGGGTTCGATTTGAAGAACACTGTTGACGGCTTTATGCACTCCGTTTCTTAGAAATAATATTTTAAATCATCAAGCCTTATCATTCCTCACAAAACTTTCGAAAAACGACGATCGTGACTCGGTTTTTTTTGCACGTACTTCAAACTTCCACGATTTGGGTTTCCGAAGTAGGGTTCGATTTGAAGAACTCTGTTTACGGTTTTACGCACTCTATTTCTTAGAAATAATATGATAAATCATCAAGCCCTATCATTCCACACAAAATTTTCGAAAAACGACGATCGTGACTCGGTTTTTTTAGCACGTACTTCAAACTTCCCAGATTTTGGTTTCCGAAGTA
>NW_019278558.1:490-813 GCF_002738345.1 Cucurbita maxima | reverse complement strand
GTCCAGTTGTGTCCAACAGCTTCTTTGAGTATGCATTTTGGCAGATGGAGATGCCGGTAGAATTCTGTTGCACTTCGATACCGAGATAGTAGCTGAGCACGCCGAGATCGCTCATCTCGAAGTTTTCGACATCTCCTTCTTGAACCTTCTGAGTACTTCCATGTCACCTCCTGTAATTATGAGGTCGTCGACGTACACTCCCACGATTAGTCGCTTCTTGTCATGGCCGTGCGTGTACATGCCATGCTCAGAGGCGCAACGTTTGAATTTCAGTGACAGTAAGGTACTGTCGAGCTTCGCGTTCCAGGCTCGTGGAGCTTGTC
>NW_019278558.1:0-275 GCF_002738345.1 Cucurbita maxima | reverse complement strand
GAAGTCCACTCCTTGCTTCTGGACGTAGCCCTTTGCCACCAGACGGGCCTTGTGCTTCACAACTTCTCCTTTTTCGTTGCGCTTCAGTTTGAAGACCCATTTGAGCCCTATGGCTTGGTGTCCCGGCGGCATATCCTCCAGACTCCATGTCTGGTTTTTGGTGATGGATGTCATCTCCTCCTGCATTGCCTTCAGCCAGCACGGGTTCTTTTCTGCTTCGGCAAAGGTGTTCGGTTCATCTGTACTGATGGCATGTATTTCGGCCACTTCTTCGA
>NW_019278557.1:0-813 GCF_002738345.1 Cucurbita maxima | reverse complement strand
AACTTCCTTGTTTGGGTTTCCGAAGAAGTGTTCGATTTGAAGAACTCTTTTACTGTTTTATGCACTCCGTTTCTTAGAAATAATATTCTAAATCATCAAGCCTGATCATTCCTACCAAAAATTTCGACAAACGTCGACTGTGACTCGGTTTTTTTAGCACGTACTAAAAACTTCCGTCTTTCGGTTTCTGAAAAAGTGTTCGATTTGAAGAACTCTTTTACCATTTTATGCACTTCGTTTCTTAGAAATAATATTCTAAATCATCAAGCCTTATCATTCATCAAAAAAATTTCGAAAAACGTCGACTGTGACTCGGGTTTTTTAGCACGTACTAACAACTTCCCTGTTTGGGTTTCCGAAGAAGGGTTCGAGTTAAAGAACTCTTTTACTGGTTTATGCACTCCGTTTCTTAGAAATAATATTCTAAATCATCAAGCCTTATCATTCCTAACCAAACTTTCGAAATACATCCACAGTGACTCGGTTTTTTTAGCACGTACTTCAAACTTCCCAGATTTGGGTTTCCGAAGCAGGGTACGAGTTAAAGAACTCTTTTACTGTTTTATGCACTCCGTTTCTTAGAAATAATATTCTAAATCATCAAGCCTTATCATTCATCAGAAAAATTTCGAAAAACGTCGACAGTGACTCGGATTTTTCAGCATGTACTAAAAACTTCCCTTTTGGGGTTTCCGAAGAAGGGTTCGATTTGAAGAACTCTTTTACTTTTTATGCACTCCGTTACTTAGAAATAATATTCTAAATCATCAAGCCTTGTCATTCCTCACAAAAATTTTGAAAAACGTCGACCGT
>NW_019278556.1:0-813 GCF_002738345.1 Cucurbita maxima | reverse complement strand
AACAGGAAAGTTTGTAGTACCTGCTAAAAAAACCGAGTTACGGTCGACGTTTGTCGAAATTTTTGTGAGGAATGATAAGGCTTGATGATTTAGAATATTATTTCTAAGAAACGGAGTGCGTAAAAAATTAAAAGAGTTCTTCAAATGGAACCCTTCTTTGGAAACTTAAACAGGGAAGTTTGTAGTACGTGCTAAAAAAACCGAGTCACGGTCGACGTTTGTCGAATGTTTTGTGAGGAATGATAAGACTTGATGATTTAGAATATTATTTCTACGAAAGGGAGTGCACAAAATAGTAAAAGAGTTCTTCAAATGGAACCCTTCTTTGGAAACTTAAACAGGGAAGTTTGTAGTACGTGCTAAAAAAACCGAGTCACGGTCGACGTTTGTCGAATGTTTTATGAGGAATGATAAGACTTGATGATTTAGAATATTATTTCTACGAAAGGGAGTGCACAAAATAGTAAAAGAGTTCTTCAAATGGAACCCTTCTTTGGAAACTTAAACAGGGAAGTTTGTAGTACGTGCTAAAAAAACCGAGTCACGGTCGACGTTTGTCGAATGTTTTATGAGGAATGATAAGACTTGATGATTTAGAATATTATTTCTACGAAAGGGAGTGCACAAAACAGTAAAAGAGTTCTTCAAATGGAACCCTTCTTCGGAAACCCAAACAGGAAAGTTTGTAGTACCTGCTAAAAGAACCGAGTTACGGTCGACGTTTGTCGAAATTTTTGTGAGGAATGATAAGGCTTGATGATTTAGAATATTATTTCTAAGAAACGGAGTGCGTAAAAAAATAAAAGAGTTCTT
>NW_019278555.1:0-814 GCF_002738345.1 Cucurbita maxima | reverse complement strand
AAAATCGATTCCCTAACCTTGGACGTTACAAGTACGTGCTAAAAAAACCGCATCACGGTCGACGTTTCTCGAAACTATTGTGTGGAATGTTCAGTATTGATGATTTAGAATAGAATGTCGAATAAACAGAGTGTGGAAAAAGAGTAAAAGAGTGCTTAAAATCGAAGCTCTATTTTGTGAACCATAATCTATGACGTTTTAACCACCTGCTAAAAAAACTGAGTAGCAGTGGACGTTTTTCGAATTTTTTGTGTGGAATGTTTAGTATTGATGATTTTGAATAGAATGTCCAATAAACGCAGTGTGGAAAAACAGTAAAAGAGTGCTTAAAATCGAAGCCCTATTTTGTGAACCATAATCTAGGACGTTTTCACAACCTGCTAAAAAAACTGAGTAGCAGTTGACGTTTTTCGAAATTCCTTTTAGGAGTGATTGAGCATAATGATTTAGAATAGAATTTGGAAGAAACGGAGTGCATAAAACAGTAAAAGAGTGCGTAAAATCGATTCCCTAACCTTGGACGTTACAAGTACGTGCTAAAAAAACCGCATCACGGTCGACGTTTCTCGAAACTATTGTGTGGAATGTTTAGTATTGATGATTTAGAATAGAATGTCGAATAAACGGAGTGTGGAAAAACAGTAAAAGAGTGCTTAAAATCGAAGCCAAATTTTGTGAACCATAATGCAGGATGTTTTAACCACGTGCAAAAAAAACTGAGTAGCGGTCGGCATTTTTTGAAATTCCAGTTGGGAGTGATCGAGCATAATGATTTAGAATAGAATTTGGAAGAAACGGAGTGCATAAAACAGTA
>NW_019278554.1:274-814 GCF_002738345.1 Cucurbita maxima | reverse complement strand
TAACCCTAATTCGCAAACCCCAAACCGGGACGTTTGAAAAACATGCTAAAAAAACCGAGTAACTATCCATGTTTCTCAAAACTTTTATGGCGAATGATTAGGCATGATGATTTCTAATAGAGGGTCGTAGAAACGGAGTGTATAAAGCACGAAAAATGTGCTTAAAATTGAAACCCTGTTTCGTAAACCCCGAACGTGGGCTTTTGAAACACGTGCTCTAAAAAACGAGTAACTGTGAATGTTTTCCAAAACTTTTGTGGGGAATGATTAGGCCTGATGATTCAAAATGGAAGAAACGGAGTGTATAAAGCAGCAATAAATTTCTTAAAATCGAAAGCCTAATTCACAAACGCCAAACCGACACGTGCTAAAAAAACCGAGTAACAGTCCATATTTTAAGAAACTTTTAAGGGGAGTGATTAAGCATGATTTTTTACAAAAGAATGTCGAAGAAAGAGAGTGTAGAAAGCAGTAAAATAGTGCTTGAAATCGTAACCCTAATTCGCAAACCCCAAACCGGGACGTTTGAAAAACGTGCTA
>NW_019278554.1:0-226 GCF_002738345.1 Cucurbita maxima | reverse complement strand
AAAACGTGCTAAAAAAACCGAGTAACTATCCATGTTTCTCAAAACTTTTATGGAGAATGATTAGGCATGATGATTTCTAATAGAGGGTCGAAGAAATGGAGTGTATAAAGCAGGTAAAATGTGCTTAAAATTGAAACCCTGTTTCGTAAACCCCGAACGTGGGCTTTTGAAACACGTGCTGTAAAAAACGAGTAACTGTGAATGTTTTCCAAAACATTTGTGGGGA
>NW_019278553.1:597-814 GCF_002738345.1 Cucurbita maxima | reverse complement strand
AGTTTTTTGAGGAATGATAAGGCTCGATGATTTATCATATTATTTCTAAGAAACAGAGGGCATAAAACTGTCAACAGAGTTCTTCAAATCGAACCCTACTTGGAAACCCAAATCGTGGAAGTTTGAAATACGTGCTAAAAAAATCGAGTCACGATCGTCGTTTTTCAAAAGTTTTGTGTGGAATGATAAGGCTTGATGATTTATCATATTATTTCTA
>NW_019278553.1:0-283 GCF_002738345.1 Cucurbita maxima | reverse complement strand
TTTTTGAGGAATGATAAGGCTCGATGATTTATCATATTATTTCTAAGAAACAGAGGGCATAAAACTGTCAACAGAGTTCTTCAAATCGAACCCTACTTGGAAACCCAAATCGTGGAAGTTTGAAGTACGTGCTAAAAAAATCGAGTCACGATCGTTGTTTTTCAAAAGTTTTGTGTGGAATGATAAGGCTTGATGATTTATCATATTATTTCTAAGAAACGGTGAGAATAAAACCGTCAAAAGAGTTCTTCAAATCGAACCCTACTTCGGAAACCAAAATCTG
>NW_019278552.1:0-748 GCF_002738345.1 Cucurbita maxima | reverse complement strand
AATCTTGCTTCTCACTCTTCAACTGTAATACAAACAAAGGTACAAAGTAACACTAACAAAGGTACAAAGTAATACAAACAAAAGTACAAAGTAACACTAACAAAGGTACAAAGTAACACAAACAAAGGTACAAAGTAATACAAACAAAGGTACAAAGTAACACTAACAAAGATACAAAGTAACACTAACAAAGGTACAAAGTAACACTAACAATGGTACGAAGCTCATAAAAGTTTTTTTAATCTAAAATACCATTGAACAGTCTTTTCAGTCTCATATAGGCTTTGAGTAATACAAACAAAGGTACAAAGTACAAAGTAACACTAACAAAGGTACAAAGTAACACTAACAAAGGTACAAAGTAATACAAACAAAGGTACAAAGTAACACTAACAAAGGTACAAAGCTCATAAAAGTTTTTTTAATCTAAAATACCATTGAACATTCTTTTCAGTCTCATATAGGCTTTGTTCCCAAATTTTATATTATTGTGATAGAAACTATAAATGACCATTATATTCATTGGTCAAAATTAGAAACTATAAATGACCATTATATTCATTGGTCAGATATTGCAATTGTGAAGAAGTGAAGAAGTCCTCCTTATATAAGTATCTTTTCTTTTTCTCTCCTACCCACCTTATACATAACATGTTAAATTAACTCATACTGAAAAAAATCATTTCTTTCTTTTGGAGATGCGGGGTATCGATCCCCGTACCTCTCGCATGCTAAGCGAGCGCTCTAC
>NW_019278551.1:531-815 GCF_002738345.1 Cucurbita maxima | reverse complement strand
ACCAAAAAATCATGGGAAGACCATTGATGGAATTGAAGCAATCGACGCTCCCCTGGATGGGTTTCCAATTAAAGACCTAACGTTTGATGTTTGACTCTTTTGAAGAAAAAGCCCCACGATCGAACACATCGAAATGTCGCGGTAGCTCTAAGAACTCTACCATACGACCCGAGAGTTGAGGGCTACAGGAACTTTCTCATACGACCTGAGAGCTACGTTAGCCACAATGCATCTCATGGACGATGCAAAACTATGATAGTGCTCGAAAGTGAATGGTATAAAAA
>NW_019278551.1:0-350 GCF_002738345.1 Cucurbita maxima | reverse complement strand
GAAGAAAGAGCCACACAATCGAACAGCTCGAAACATCTCGGTAGCTCTGAGAACTCTAACACACAGGGAATGAAGTGTCGAAGAGTTAGACATTAAGCAAAAGATCATGCTAAAACTCTTCAGCGATCTGACAAAAGACTTCAGGACATCTACACCAAAAATTCATTGTCGTTTAGCGATTATGATATCTGGCTTTTATCGAGCAAACCTGGGTTCGATTCTTGACGATGGAACATTATTTTCTTATTTCATTTTATTTTACGGTTTCTATCTTAGATTAAAAAGACTTTTATGAACTTTGAACCTTTAATAGGGTTATGTCATAGATATTTGGTTCAATTTCAACAAGT
>NW_019278550.1:0-815 GCF_002738345.1 Cucurbita maxima | reverse complement strand
TAAAAATGTCGAATGTGACTCGGTTTTTTTACCAAATACTTCAAACGTCCTAGATTTTGGTTTTTGAATTAGAGTTCGATTTTAAGGACTCGTTTACTATTTTGATGCACTCCGTTTGTTCGAAATTTTATTCTACATCATCAAGCCTAATCATTCCCCAGAAATATTTTGAAAAACGTCGAATGTGACTCGGTTTTTTTAGCACGTACTTCAAACGTCAGAGATTTGTGTTTACGGATGTGGTTCAATTTGAAGAACTCTTTTACTGTTTTGATGCACTCCGTTTCTTCGAAATTCTACTCTAAATCATCAAGCCTAATCATTCCCCACAAAAGTTTTTAAAAATGTCGACCGTGACTCGGTTTTTTTACCAAATACTTCAAACGTCCCAGATTTGGCTTTTTGAGTTAGGGTTCGATTTGAAGAACTCTTTTATTGTTTTGATGCACTCCGTTTGTTGGAAATTCTATTCTACATCATCAAGCCAAATCATTTGCCACAAAACTTGTGAAAAACGTCGACCGTGACTCGGTTTTTTAGCACGTATTTGAAACGTCCCTGATTAGGGTTTTTAAAATAGGGTTCGATCTGAAGCACTCTTTTACTGTTTTATGCAATCCGTATCTTCAAAATTCTATTCTAAATCATCAAGCCTAATCATTCCCCACAAAAGTTTTTAAAAATGTCAACCGTGACTCGGTTTTTTAGCACGTACTTCAAACGTCTCAGATTTGGGTTTTCGAATTAGGGTTCGATTTGAAGGACTCTTCTACTATTTTGATGCACTCCGTTTGTTCGAAATTGTATTCTACATC
>NW_019278549.1:0-815 GCF_002738345.1 Cucurbita maxima | reverse complement strand
GACGTTTGAAGTACGTGCTAAAAAAACCGAGTCACGGTCGATGTTTTTCAAAAGTTTTGTGTGGAATCATTAGGCTTGATGATTTAGAATAGAACTTCGAAGAAACGGTGTGCATAAACAGTAAAAGAGTTCTTCAAATCGAAACCTACTTCGGAAACCCAAATCTGGGACGTTTGAAGTACGTGCTAAAAAAACCGAGTCACGGTCGAAGTTGTCCAAAAGTTTTGTGTGGAATGATTAGGCTTGATTACTTAGAATAGAACTTTGAAGAAACGGTGTGCATAAAACAGTAAAAGAGTTCTTCAAATCGAACCCTACTTCGGGAACCAAAATCTGGGACGTTTGAAGTACGTGCTAAAGAAACCGAGTCACGGTCGACGTTTGTCGAAAGATTTGTGTGGAATGATTAGGCTCGATGATTTAGAATAGGATTTCGAAGAAACGGTGTGCATAAAACCGTAAAAGAGTTCTTCAAATCGAACCCTACTTCGGAAATCCAAATCTGGGACGTTTGAAGTACGTGCTAAAAAAACCGAGTCACGGTCGACGTTTTTCAACACATTTGTGTGGAATGATTAGGCTTGATGATTTAGAATAGGATTTCGAAGAAACGGTGTGAATAAAACAGTAAAAGAGTTCTTCAAATCGAACCCTACTTCGGAAACCCAAATCTACGACGTTTGAAGTTCGTGCTAAAGAAACCGAGTCACGGTCGACGTTTGTCGAAAGATTTGTGTGGAATGATTAGGCTAGATGATTTAGAAAAGGATTTCGAAGAAACGGTGTGCATAAAACCGTAAAAGAGTTCTTGAAAT
>NW_019278548.1:611-815 GCF_002738345.1 Cucurbita maxima | reverse complement strand
CAAAACATAGGGCTGCCCCAAGGATGGCCCGACTGCGTCACCACAACGCCGCACGCTCGACGAGGCTCATGTTGGACGCCCGAAGGCACCCAACTCCACCCCACCTTGCACACTTTGTCGTCGTTCCTACCATCCACCATCCCGAAGGCAGCCCAAGTTAGAAGGCAACATCGCAACAGCAACTAGTCTCATGTCGCACGCCCA
>NW_019278548.1:0-508 GCF_002738345.1 Cucurbita maxima | reverse complement strand
ACGCCCGAAGGCGCGACCGACAAATACCTCGAACCCGCAAGTTTCGCCACCGCACCGCCGCCGTCAACCGCCGTCGTCCGCCATCCACCACCCCCACACCCCAAGCATATGCCCATGTGTGGCGCATAGTGCTTGGGGCGTGGGGGTGGCGGAGGATATAGGGGGCGCCCCCGTGGCCAGCCCATGCAGACTAGTCACCCCCCTATATAGTACATTTTGAGGCATTTTTGGTTTGCCAGGCCTAGACACGATTTTTCTGAGGCGTCATACGGTCGAATATCTCGAGTTTTACAATGTTTTTTTCCAGGAACTCGATTGATTCATGAATGGGACATTCTAATGGATCTATAAATCAAGTTTCATAATTTTTCAACCAACCAATTTTTTTTAATGAATTTTTAAATATTAAATAACGAGAAATTAGAAAAAATAGCTAGAGCCGTCAAAAAAATCTGAAATTTTGTGGGAATCATGTTTTCATGTTTCTTAGCCCCCAGAAAAAAAATTA
>NW_019278547.1:0-815 GCF_002738345.1 Cucurbita maxima | reverse complement strand
CTCGATGCCTACCGGTGCACGAGGTAATCTGTGCAAGAACCAACGGACTACGGTCACTCAAAATACTTTGGGACACACCAATGAGGAGGGGATGTCGCCTACAGTTTGACGCCCGAGCATCAAGCCTGCAGACCCAAGCAACCAAATCGCCACTCATGCGCCGTACGCTAAAACGACCTTGGACGACGATCGACTATTCACACCCACCGCGAGCGGGGGTTCAAAATCATCATTCGAAGCCAAGCCCAAAGCGTCGTGCGCGGTCAGGCCATCAACCATCCTAGAGACGGCCCGAGTTTAAAGGAAGCATCGCAACCATCCGTGCAAAGCGAGGCTCACGTCGCACGCCCGAAGGCACTTGACACCGCCCAACCGTGCACGTTCTGCCAACACGCAACCTTCAAAACATAGGGCTGCCCCAAGGATGGCCCGACGGCGAAACCACAACGCCGCACGCTCGACGAGGCTCATGTTGGACGCCCGAAGGCACCCAACTCCACCCCACCTTGCACGCTTTGTCGTCGTTCCGACCATCCACCATCCCGAAGGCAGCACAAGTTAGAAGGCCACATTCCATGCCCAACTAGTCTCATGTCGCACGCCCAAAAAAGGCACCCGATTCCAACCAGCCGAACATGTTCTGGCACCACACGCCTTCAAAACATAGGGCTGCCCCAAGGATGGCCCAACGGCGTCACCACAACGCCGCACGCTCGACGAGGCTCATGTTGGACTCCCGAAGGCACCCAACTCCACCCCACCTTGCACGCTTTGTCGTCGTTCCGACCATCCACCATCCCGAAGGCAGCACAAGT
>NW_019278546.1:345-815 GCF_002738345.1 Cucurbita maxima | reverse complement strand
GTTTTTCGAAAGTTTTGTGAGGAATGATAAGGCTTGATGATTTATCATATTATTTCTAAGAAACGAAGTGCATAAAACCGCCAACAGAGTTCTTCAAATCGAACCCTACTTCCGAAACCCAAATCTGAGAAATTTGAAGTACGTGCTTAAAAAACCAAGTCATAATCGTCGTTTTTCGAAAGTTTTGTGAGGAATGATAAGGCTTGATGATTTATCATATTATTTCTATGAAACAGAGTGCATAAAACCATCAATAGAATTCTTCAAATCGAACCCTACTTCGAAAACCCAAATCTGAAAATTTTGAAGTACGTGCTAAAAAAACCGAGTCACAATCGTCGTTTTTCGAAAGTTTTGTGAGGAATGATAAGGCTTGATGATTTATCATATTATTTCTATGAAACAGAGTGCATAAAACCATCAATAGAATTCTTCAAATCGAACCCTACTTCGAAAACCCAAATCTGAAA
>NW_019278546.1:0-127 GCF_002738345.1 Cucurbita maxima | reverse complement strand
CGTCAACAGAGTTCTTCAAATCGAACCCTACTTCGGAAACCCAAAGCTGGGAAATTTGAAGTACGTGCTAAAAAAACCGAGTCACGATCGTCGTTTTTCGAAAGTTTTGTGAGGAATGATAAGGCTT
>NW_019278545.1:0-815 GCF_002738345.1 Cucurbita maxima | reverse complement strand
ATTGTAGTATGGGGATGTAGCTCAGATAGTAGAGCGCTCACTTCTAATGTGGATACGACATAATGAGCAGGGATAGTTTTTCATGTCATTATTATTGAAAATTACTTCTTTTCAATTTTTCCTTATTTATGACATAATATGAATATATACTTTTTCATTTTCACAATTATTGATGAAGGGACGTTTAGGGTTNGTTTAGGGTTTTTTGATGTAAAAATCGTAGGGATGTAGTTCGAATGGTATAGCGTTCATTTCCCATGTGGAAAGTATGAGGCTCAATACCTTGCATCTTCAATTGAATCGATTATTAAATATATTATTTATTTTCAATTTTTTCTTATTTAGGACATAATGAGCTGGGATAGTTTTTTATTTTCACTATTACTGATGACGAGATGCATAGGACTTTGTGACGTAAGAATTGTGGGGATATCTAAACTATTTGTTATTAATATTTTGATATTTTTTTATTTTCACTATTATTGATGATGGGACATTAATAGGGTTTTATGATGTAAGAATCATGGGGATGTCGCTTAGATGGTAGAGCGCTCGCTTTGCATGTGAGAGGTATGGGGATCGATACCCTGCATCTCCGAAAATAAGATTATCTATTATTAAATATATTGTTTCTTTTCAAATTTTTCCTTATTCATGACCTGTTGTGTAGCAATATTTCTTCATTTTAACTATTATTGATAATGAAAAATTTAGGGTTTTGTGATGCAAAAATTGTGGGGATGTAGCTCAAATGGTAGAGCGCTCGCTTAGCATGCGAGAGGTACGGGGATCGATACCCCGCATCTCCAAAAGAA
>NW_019278544.1:0-816 GCF_002738345.1 Cucurbita maxima | reverse complement strand
CGTTTGAAGTACGTGCTAAAAAACCCGAGTCACGGTCGACGTTTTTTAAAACTTTTGTGAGGAATGATTAGGCTTGATGATTTATAATAGAATTTAAATTAAATGTATTACATAAAACAGTAAAAGAATGCTTCAAATCGAACCCTATTTCGAAACACTAATCGGGGACGTTTGAAGTACGTGCTAGTAAAAGAATGCTTCAAATCGAACCCTATTTCGAAACACTAATCGGGGACGTTTGAAGTACGTGCTAAAAAACCCGAGTCACGGTCGACATTTTTAAAACTTTTGTAGGGAATGATTAGGCTTGATGTTGTAGAAAAGAATTTCCAACAAGCGGAGTGCATCAAAACAGTAAAAGAGTCCTTCAAATCGAACCCTATTTCGAAACACTAATCGGGGACGTTTGAAGTACGTGCTAAAAAACCCGAGTCACGGTCGACGTTTTTTAAAACTTTTGTGAGGAATGATTAGGCTTGATGATTTATAATAGAATTTAAAAGAAATGTATTACATAAAACAGTAAAAGAGTGCTTCAAATCGAACCCTATTTCGAAACACTAATCGGGGACGTTTGAAGTACGTGCTAAAAAACCCGAGTCACGGTCGACGTTTTTTAAAACTTTTGTGAGGAATGATTAGGCTTGATGATTTATAATAGAATTTAAATTAAATGTATTACATAAAACAGTAAAAGATTGCTTCAAATCGAACCCTACTTCGGAAACCCAAATCTGGGACGTTTGAAGTACGTGCTAAAAAACCCGAGTCACGGTCGACATTTTTAAAACTTTTGTAGGGAATGATTAGGCTTGA
>NW_019278543.1:0-816 GCF_002738345.1 Cucurbita maxima | reverse complement strand
GCACGTTCTTCAAACGTCCCGGTTTTGGTGTTTACGAATGAGGGTTCGAATTTCAGAACTTTTTTACTGTATTATACACTCCGTTTCTTCAAAATACTATTCTAAATCATCATACCTAATCATTCCCCCAAAAAGTTTCTTAAAAACTGGATAGTTACTCCGTTTTTTTAGCACGTGCTTCAAACGTCCCGGTTTTGGTGTTTCCAAATTTTGGTTCGACTTTCAAAACTTTTTTACTGTATTAAACTCTCCGTTTCTTCTAAATACTATTCTAAATCATCATGCCTAATCATTCCCCCAAAAAGTTTCTTAAAAAACGGACAGTTACTTGGTTTTTTAGCACGTTCTTCAAACGTCCCGGTTTTGGTGTTTACGAATCAGGGTTCGAATTTAAGAACTTTTTTACTGTATTATACACTTCGTTTCTTCAAAATACTATTCTAAATCATCATGCCTAATCATTACCCCAAAAAGTTTCTTAAAAAATGGACAGTTACTCGGTTTTTTAGCAAGTTCTTCAAACGTCCCGGTTTTGGTGTTTATGAATCAGGGTTCGAATTTAAGAACTTTTTTACTGTATTATACATTCCGTTTCTTCAAAATACTATTCTAAATAACCATGCCTAATCATTCCCCCCAAAAAGTTTCTTAAAAACTGGACAGTTACTCCATTTTTTTAGCACGTGCTTCAAACGTCCCGGTTTTGGTGTTTACGAATTAGGATTCGATTTTAAGCACTTTTTTACTGTATTATACACTCCGTTTCTTCGAAATACTATTCTAAATCATCATGCCTAATCATTCCCGCAAAACTTT
>NW_019278542.1:0-816 GCF_002738345.1 Cucurbita maxima | reverse complement strand
TTTTATTTTAATTGATATTTTAATTAATTTTAATCATTTAATTGATATTTTTTATGATAACAAATCTACTTTTAATTATTAACAATTTTTCAGTATTTTGAACGGTTTAGAGTATAGGGCTGAGAATAATGATTTCAACTGCTTTCAATCATAGCTAAAACAATCAAAATGATGCACAAATCAGAGACTTATAATTTTGAAAAAATGACAAATGGTGGAGTTTTTCTTATTATTTTTTTTATTATTATATTTTTAAATAAAATTATTTATACAAAGTTAAATTTGAATCTAACCGTTACCTCCACTTTTATTATTATTATATTACATTATTATATTATTATATTTTAAAATTTTGGTGGTCACTCATTTTTATTATTATTATATTATTGTATTTATAATAAATTTTGAATTTTTAATTTAACGTGGATCATTATTCGTTTTTATTATTTTTATAGTATTTTATTATAATAATAAAAATAAATTTCGAAATAAATTTTTGTCAATCATTTTTTTCCTCAATTTAAACTCATCAATTTCCATTTCAAATACACAACTTCCATACTCTTCATCTTCATCTTCAATTTTTTAAAGTCGGGTTGTTCTCTCCGAGCTTCTAATTTTATTTTTATTCCTCTTATTCTTGAAGGAGGTTTTTTTATTGTATTGTGAGGAAATAGTTGTAGGTGTTCTAAATTGTAAATCTAGAAAGTTGTTGTGTGTTCCTACCAAATTCAAATATTTGTATCGGTTTATCCTGCATCGTGGAAAGGATTGAGTGAACTCGTAAAAAAAGCAGCATAGCGGGGGCTCTATCCG
>NW_019278541.1:629-816 GCF_002738345.1 Cucurbita maxima | reverse complement strand
AAATCGAACCCTACTTCGGAAACCCAAGTCTGGGACGTTTGAAGAACGTGCTAAAAAAACCGAGTCACGGTCGACGTTTTTCGAAAGAAATGTGAGAAATGATTAGGCTTGAGGATTTGGAATAGGATTTCGAAGAAACGGTGTGCATAAAACAGTAAAATAGTTCTTCAAATCGAACCCTACTTCG
>NW_019278541.1:0-621 GCF_002738345.1 Cucurbita maxima | reverse complement strand
ATTTAGAATAAGATTTCGAAGAAACGGTGTGCATAAAACAGTAAAATAGTTCTTCAAATCGAACCCTACTTCGGAAACCCAAATCTGAGACGTTTGAAGTACGTGCTAAAAAAACCGAGTCACGGTCGACGTTTTTCCAAAGATTTGTGAGGAATGATTAGGCTTGATGATTTAGAATAGGATTTCGAAGAAACGGTGTGCATAAAATAGTAAAAGAGTTCTTCAAATCGAACCCTAGTTCGGAAACCCAAATCTGAGACGTTTGAAGAACGTGCTAAAAAAACCGAGTCACGGTCTATGTTTTTCGAAAGATTTGTGAGGAATGATTAGGCTTGATGATTTAGAATAGGATTTCGAAGAAACGGTGTGCATAAAACAGTAAAAGAGTTCTTTAAATCGAACCCTACTTCGGAAACCCAAGTCTGGGACGTTTGAAGAACGTGCTAAAAAAACCGAGTCACGGTCGACGTTTTTCGATAGAATTGTGAGAAATAATTAGGCTTGAGGATTTAGAATAGGATTACGAAGAAACGGTGTGCATAAAACAGTAAAATAGTTCTTCAAATCGAACCCTACTTCGGAAACCCAAATCTGAGACGTTTGAAGTACGTGCTAAAAAAA
>NW_019278540.1:546-816 GCF_002738345.1 Cucurbita maxima | reverse complement strand
AACTCGCACACATGTCAAACTCCTTGGTCCGTGTTTCAAGACGGGTCGAATGGGGAGCCCACAGGCCGATGCCAGGAGCACGCAGATGCCGAAGCACGCCAGAAGGCGCATGCTGCCAGCCACGATCAAGACGACGACGTATCCACAAGCGTAACAAAGGCCTGGGCTTTGGCCGCCGTCTCAATCCGCATCGGTCCATGCCCCAAGTCGATTGGCGGACTGGCTTACCACCTTTCCACATCCGACTGGGGCACATCGCCGGCCCCCATC
>NW_019278540.1:0-256 GCF_002738345.1 Cucurbita maxima | reverse complement strand
GCCCCCTTCCAGGGGACTTGTGCCCGGTCCGTCGCTGAGGACGCTTCTCCAGACTACAATTCGAACGCCGAGGGCGCCCGATTCTCAAGCTGGGCTCTTCCCGGTTCGCTCGCCGTTACTAAGGGAATACTTGTAAGTTTCTTTTCCTCCGCTTATTAATATGCTTAAACTCAGCGGGTAGTCCCGCCTGACCTGGGGTCGCGTCGAGAGCATCGTCTTTGGGGACAATGTTCAAAGGGTCGACGTGACATTCCTC
>NW_019278539.1:0-816 GCF_002738345.1 Cucurbita maxima | reverse complement strand
CACATCATGCCCGCCAACACCGGCAATCGTGGGGCGCCAGTGCCCGCCCCCTCGTGCGCGCGCCGAGCCCTACGCCGCAGCAGCGCCCCCATCGCCCTTGCGCGCACATCATGCCCGCCAACACCTGCGCGCTCTACCGCTAGGAGGTTAACCCGCGCGCGCTACCCCCGTGCACACGCCGAGCCCCATCCTACGCTGCGCGCGATACGTGTCCTACCAACAGCATATCAAAAGTGTTGGATTTTACCTCCATTAAAAAACAAAAAAAAAAACACCACACCCAATGATGTGGCAGCGAAAGAATGCTTATCTCAAATGCATATTTCATACCGTAGCAAGTACGTTACACCAAGACGTCCACCATGACCTTGTGCTTACAACCATCACCCATTAATTGCGAAGCAAGTACGTTACACCAAGACGTCCACCATGACCTTGTGCTTACAACCATCACCCATTAATTGCGAAAGTACGTGTGGAGTGGTCGGTTTGCCGTAATTTTTTTCCTGGGAGATAAGCAAGATGAAAGAATGATTCCCACAAAATTTCAGATTTTTTTGACGGCTGTAGCTATTTTTTCTAATTTCGCATTATTTAATGTTGAAAAATTCATTAAAAAAAATTGGTCGGTTGAAAAGTCATGAAACTTGATTTATAGACCCATGAGAATGTCCCATTCGTGAATCAGTTGAGTTCCCGGAAAAAAACATGGTAAAACTCGAGATATTCGACCGTATGACGGCTCGGAAAAATCGTGTCTGGGCCTGGCAGACCAAAAATGCCTCAAAATGTACTATATAGGGGGGTGACTAGTCT
>NW_019278538.1:0-816 GCF_002738345.1 Cucurbita maxima | reverse complement strand
GAACTTAGGAATAATAATTAATTTGACTTTAATTCATTTTAGTCTTAGCTTAGCTTAGCTTGATCTCCTAAATGTTTAGCTGAACTTTGAGTGTCTAAATGGGTTTACTTCTCCCTTTCATCATTTGCTTCCTACTTTTCCATTTTATCTATGATTTCTTTTTGTTTTTTAATTTATTTATCATATAATAAGCTTATTTTATGTTTTATATAATATATAGCGTCTAAAAGTTTAATATATTCACTACGGGTAAATATATATGAAAATAAAGTTTTAGACATTAGCTCATTAAAACAAAACCGAACTAGTTAAGATTTCGAGAAATTTATGTGAAGGGATAGTAATTTTAAAGCATAATTTGAGATTTAAAAAAGAAAAAAAAAAAGACAAATTAAGCTTTTGCTTTTTATATTTCAATTATAAATATCTGGAGGAAAATAATTTTTTTTTTTTAATTTTGAGAAGAAAAAAATCTCATATTTATTTATTTATTGTTTAATCCGAAAATTATAATAATCAGAAATAATTGTGTGAGAGAGGGATCGACTTTTACTACTGTTTTATTTAATAAATGATTTATTATTATTTTTTAAATAATAATTATAAAAAAAAAATTAAAAAAAGGAAGGAATAGAGTCTGCCTAAACGGTCAGAGAGAATAATTAATAAAATTTTCCCCACATTTTGGGTTTGAATTAATGAATAAATAAATATGAAAATACTTATAAAATTAAGTCAAACCCGGCAAGTCCTTCGATGCAATTCAATTTACAATACTACCCCTATTCCAAAGTAACTCCCCCAACCTTGCATTTA
>NW_019278537.1:0-816 GCF_002738345.1 Cucurbita maxima | reverse complement strand
GCAGTACGTTTCCTCAAAATTCTATTCTAAATCAATATGCCAGATCACTCCCAAAAGGAATCTCGAAAAACGCCGACCGCTACTCAGTTTTTTTAGCATGTGGTTAAAATGTCCTGGATTAGGGTTCCCGAATTAGGGCTTCGATTTTAAGCACTCTTTTACTAGTTTTCCACACACTTTTTCTTCGACATTCTATTTTAAATCATCAAGACTAAACATTCCCCACAAAACTTTCAAGAAACATCGACCGTGAAGCGATTTTTTTAACAAGTACTTCTAAGGTCCAAGGATAGGGGAATCGATTTGAAGCACTCTGTTACTGTTTTATGCACTCCGTTTCTTCCAAATTCTATTCTAAATTATTATGATCGATCACTCCCAACAGGAATTTCGAAAAACGCCGACTGCTACTCAGTTTTTTTAGCAGGTGGTTAAAATGTCCTGGATTAGGGTTCACGAATTAGGGCTTCGATTTTAAGCACTCTTTTACTAGTTTTCCACACTCTTTTTTCTTCGACATTCTATTTTAAATCATCAAGACTAAACATTCCCCACAAAACTTTCAAGAAACGTCGACCGTGAAGCGGTTTTTTTAACAAGTACTTCTAACGTCCAAGGTTAGGGAATCGATTTGAAGCACTCTGTTACTGTTTTATGCACTCCGTTTCTTCCAAATTCTATTCTAAATAATTATGCTCGATCACTCCCAACAGGAATTTTGAAAAACGCCGACTGCTACTCAGTTTTTTTAGACGGTGGTTAAAATGTCCTGGATTAGGGTTCACGAATTAGGGCTTCGATTTTAAGCACTCTTTT
>NW_019278536.1:575-817 GCF_002738345.1 Cucurbita maxima | reverse complement strand
AAACTTTCGAAAAACGTCGACCGTGACTCGGTTTTTTTAGCACAAACTTCAAACGTCCCAGATTTGGGTTTCCAAAGTAGGGTTCGATTTGAAGCATTTTTTTACTGTTTTATGCACTCTGTTTCTTTGAAATTATATTCTAAATCTTCAAGCCTAATCATTCCTCACAAAACTTTCGAAAAACGTCGACCGTGACTCGGTTTTTTTAGCACAAACTTCAAACGTCCCATATTTGGGATTCT
>NW_019278536.1:0-263 GCF_002738345.1 Cucurbita maxima | reverse complement strand
TTTTATGCACTCTGTTTCTTCGAAATTATATTCTAAATCATCAAGCCTAATCATTCCTCACAAAACTTTCGAAAAACGTCGACCGTGACTCGGTTTTTTTAGCACAAACTTCAAACGTCCCATATTTGGGATTCTAAAGTAGGGTTCGTTTCAAAGCACTCTTATACTATTTTATGCACTCTGTTTCTTCGAAATTATATTCTAAATCATCAAGCCTAATCATTCCTCACAAAACTTTCGAAAAACGTCGACCGTGACTCGGT
>NW_019278535.1:0-817 GCF_002738345.1 Cucurbita maxima | reverse complement strand
GGGGATAGATCATTGCAATTGTTGGTCTTCAACGAGGAATTCCTAGTAAGCGCGAGTCATCAGCTCGCGTTGACTACGTCCCTGCCCTTTGTACACAACGCCCGTCGCTCCTACCGATTGAATGGTCTGGTGAAGTGTTCGGATCGTGGCGACGTGGGCGGTTCGCTGCCTGCGACGTCGCGAGAAGTCAACTGAACCTTATCATTTAGAGGAAGGAGAAGTCGTAACAAGGTTTCCGTAGGTGAACCTGCGGAAGGATCATTGTCGATGCCTAAACACCAAACGACCCGCGAACGTGTTTACGAACCTTTTTGTGTCGGGGGGAGCATTCGTGCGCCCCCTGATGCCCAAACCAAAACCGGCGCAAGTCGCGCCAAGGATCTGAAACGAATAAGCTTTCCCCTTGCCCCGATCTCGGTGTGCGGGGGGCAAAGCATTCTTGTCGTATTACTTATTCACAACGACTCTCGGCAACGGATATCTCGGCTCTCGCATCGATGAAGAACGTAGCGAAATGCGATACTTGGTGTGAATTGCAGGATCCCGCGAACCACCGAGTCTTTGAACGCAAGTTGCGCCCGGAGCCTTCTGGCCGAGGGCACGTCTGCCTGGGCGTCACGCATCGCTGCCCCCCACATGCAACAACAACCGCTTGGGTTTGTTGCACTGGCGGGGGCACATGTTGGCCTGCCGTGTGCGCCGTCGCACGGATGGCTTAAAATCGAGTCCTCGGCATCTGTTGTCGTGACGCTACGGTGGTTGATTCAACCTCGGTACCGCGTCTCGATCTCAGCTTGCGCGCCTCCTGTTGGTGGGC
>NW_019278534.1:0-817 GCF_002738345.1 Cucurbita maxima | reverse complement strand
ACGAAAACCGAGTAAATGTCCATATTTTAAGAAACTTTTCTGGGGAATGATTAAGCATGATGATTTACAACAGAATGTCGAAATAACAGAGTGTATAAAGCAGTTAAAAATTGCTTAAAATCGTAACTCAAATTCGAAAACCCCAAACCGGGACGTTTGAAAAATGTGCTAAAGAAACCGAGTAGCTGTCCATGTTTTTCAAAACTTTCATGGGGAATGATTAGGCATGATGATTGAATACAGAGGGTCGAAGAAACGGAGTGTATGAAGCAGTAAAAAAGTGCTTAAAATTGAAACGCTATTTCGTAAACCCCAAACAGGAACTTTTGAAACACGTGCTACAAAAAACTAGAAACTGCGAATGTTTTTGAAAACTTTTGTGGGGAATGATTAGGCACGATGATTTTGAATTGAATGTCGAAAAAACGGAGTGTATAAAGCAGCAATAAATTTCTTCAAATCGAAAGTCTAATTCACAAAATCCAGAACCGAGACGTATGAAACACGTGCTACGAAAACCGAGTAAATGTCCATATTTTAAGAAACATTTTTGGGGAATGATTAAGCATGATGATTTACAACAGAATGTCGAAATAACAGAGTGTATAAAGCAGTTAAAAATTGCTTAAAATCGTAACCCTAATTCGAAAACCCCAAACCGGGACGTTTGAAAAATGTGCTAAAAAAACAGAGTAGCTGTCCATGTTTTTCAAAACTTTCATGGGGAATGATTAGGCATGATGATTGAATACAGAGGGTCGAAGAAACGGAGTGTATGAAGCAGTAAAAAAGTGCTTAAAATTGAAACGCTATTTCG
>NW_019278533.1:0-817 GCF_002738345.1 Cucurbita maxima | reverse complement strand
TCCGAAGAAGGGTTAGATTTGAAGAACTCTTTTACTGTTTTCTGCACTCCATTTCTTAGAAATAATATTCTAAATCATCAAGCCTTATCATTCCTCAAAAAAATTTCGACAAACGTCGACCGTGACTTTGGTTTTTTAGCACGTACTACAAACATCCCTGTTTGGGTTTCCGAAGAAGGGTTCGATTTGAAGAACTCTTTTACTGTTTTCTACACTCCGTTTCATAAAAATAATATCCTAAATCATCAAGGCTTATCATTCCTCTCAAAACTTTCGACAAACGTCGACCGTGACTCGGTTTTTTTAGCACGTACTACAAACATCCCTGTTTGGGTTTCCGAAGAAGGGTTCCAGTTGAAGAACTCTTTTACTGTTTTCTACACTCCGTTTCATAAAAATAATATCCTAAATCATCAAGGCTTATCATTCCTCTCAAAACTTTCGACAAACGTCGACCGTGACTCGGGTTTTTTAGCACGTACTACAAACTTCCCTGTTTGGGTTTCCGAAGAAGGGTTCGATTTGAAGAACTCTTTTACTATTTTCTACACTCCGTTTCATAGAAATAATATTCTAAATCATCAAGCCTTATCATTCCTCAAAAAAATTTCGACAAACGTCGACCGTGACTCTGGTTTTTTAGCACGTACTACAAACTTCCCTGTTTGGGTTTCCGAAGAAGGGTTCGATTTGAAGAACTCTTTTACTATTTACTACACTCCGTTTCATAGAAATAATATTCTAAATCATCAAGGCTTATCATTCCTCTCAAAACTTTCGACAAACGTCGACCGTGACTCGGTTTTTTTAGCACGTA
>NW_019278532.1:263-817 GCF_002738345.1 Cucurbita maxima | reverse complement strand
ACTAAACATTCCCAACAAAAGTTTCGAGAAACGTCGACCGTGACACAGTTTTTTTAGCACGTACTTCAAAGTAACCAGGTTAGGGAATCGATTTAAAGCACTCTTTTACTGTTTTATGCACTCCATTAATTCAAAATTCTATTCTAAATCATTATTCCCGATCACTCCGAGCAGGAATTTCGAAAAACGCTGACCGCTACTCAGTTTTTTTATCACGTGGTTCAAACTTCCTGGATTAGGGTTCACAAATTAGGGTTTCGATTTTAAGTACTATTTTTCTACACTCCGTTTCTTTGAGATTCTATTCTAAATCATCAAGACTAAACTAAACATTCCCAACAAAAGTTTCGAGAAACGTCGACCGTGACACGGTTTTTTTAGCACGTACTTTTAACTAACCAGGTTAGGGAATCGATTTAAAGTATTCTTTTACTGTCTTATGCACTCCATTTCTTCAAAATTCTATTCTAAATCATTATTCCCCATCACTCCGAGCAGGAATTTCGAAAAACGCCGACCGCTACTCAGTTTTTTATCACGTGGTTCAAACTTTC
>NW_019278532.1:0-256 GCF_002738345.1 Cucurbita maxima | reverse complement strand
TTCCGAGCAGGAATTTCGAAAAACGCCGACCGCTACTCAGTTTTTTATCACGTGGTTCAAACTTCCTGGATTAGGGTTCAGAAATTAGGGTTTCGATTTTAAGTACTATTTTTCTACACTCCGTTTCTGTGACATTCTATTCTAAATCATCAAGACTAAACTAAACATTCCCAACAAAAGTTTCGAGAAACGTCGACCGTGACACAGTTTTTTTAGCACGTACTTCAAAGTAACCAGGTTAGGGAATCGATTTAAA
>NW_019278531.1:0-817 GCF_002738345.1 Cucurbita maxima | reverse complement strand
AAACGTCGACCGTGACGCGGTTTTTTTACCACGTACTTCAAACGTCCCAGATTTGGGTTTCCGAAGTAGCGTTCGATTTGAAGCACTCTTTTACTATTTTGATGCACTCCGTTTGTTGAAACTTCTAATCTTCTTCATCAAGCCTAATCATTCCCCACAAAAGTTTTGAAAAATGCCGACCGTGACTCGGTTTTTTTAGCACGTACCTCAAACGTCCCTGATTTGGTTTTTCGAATTAGGGTTTGATTTGAAGAACTCTTTTAGTGTTTTGATGCACTCCGTTTCTTTTAAATTCTATTCTAAATCATCAAGCCTAATCATTCCTCACAAAACCTTCGAAAAACGTCGACCGTGACGCGGTTTTTTTACCACGTACTTCAAACGTCCCAGATTTGGGTTTTCCAATTAGGGTTTGATTTGAAGAACTCTTTTAGTGTTTTGATGCCCTCCGTTTCTTTTAAATTCTATTCTAAATCATCAAGCCTTATCATTCCTCACAAAACCTTCGAAAAACGTCGACCGTGACTCGGTTTGTTTAGCACGTACTTCAAACGTCTCTGATTAGGGTTTTCGAAATAGGGTTCGATTTGAAGCACTCTTTTACTGTTTTGATGCACTCTGTTTCTTCAAAATTCTATTCTAAATCATCAAGCCTAATCATTCCCCAAAAATCTTTTTAAAAACAATGACCGTGACTCGGTTTAGCACGTACTTCAAACGTCCCAGATTTGGGTTTTCCAATTAGGGTTTGATTTGAAGGACTCTTTTATTGTTTTGATGCACTCCGTTTGTTCGAAATTGTATTCTTCATCATCAA
>NW_019278530.1:0-810 GCF_002738345.1 Cucurbita maxima | reverse complement strand
TTACTGTTTTATGCACTCCGTTTCTTCGAAACTATATTGTAAATCATCAAGCCTAATCATTCCTCACAAAACTTTCGAAAATCGTCGAAAATGACTCGGTTTTTTTCGCACGTACTTCAAACGTCCCCGATTTGTGTTTTCGAAGTAGTGTTCGATATAACGAACTCTTTTACTGTTTTATTCAATCCGTTTCTTCGAAACTATATTCTAAATCATCAAGCCTAATCATTCCACACAAAGCTTTCAAAAATCGTCGACAGTGACTCGGTTTTTTTCGCACGTACTTAAAACGTTCCCGATTTGTGTTTCCGAAGCAGGGTTCGATTTGAAGAACTCTTTTACTGTTTTATGCACTCCGTTTCTTCGAAACTATATTCTAAATCATCAAGCCTAATCATTCCACACAAAACTTTCTAAAAACATCGAAAGGGATTAAGTGTTTTTGGCACGTACTTCAAACGTCCTCGATTTGTGTTTTCGAAGTACGGTTCGATTTGAAGAACTCTTTTATTGTTTTATGCACTCCGTTTCTTCGAAACTATATTCTAAATCATCAAGCCTAATCATTCCTCACAAAACTTTCGAAAATCGTCGAAAGGGACTAGGTGTTTTTTTGCACGTACTTCAAACGTCCCCGATTTGTGTTTTCGAAGTAGGGTTCGATATGACGAACTCTTTTACTTTTTTATGCACTCCGTTTCTTCGAAACTATATTCTAAATCATCAAGCCTAATCATTCCTCACAAAACTTTTGAAAATCGTCGACAGTGACTCGGTTTTTTTCGCACGTACTTCAAACGTTCCCGATTT
>NW_019278529.1:622-817 GCF_002738345.1 Cucurbita maxima | reverse complement strand
AAAAACCGTGTGACGGTCGACGTTTCTCGTAACTTTTGTTGGGAATGTTTAGTCTTGTAGATTTGGAATAGAATGTTGAAGAAACGGAGTGTAGAAAAACAGTAAAAGAGTGCATAATATTGAAGCCATAATTTGTGAACCCTAATCTAGGACGTTTGAACCACGTGATAAAAATACTGAGTAGCGGTCGGCGTT
>NW_019278529.1:0-235 GCF_002738345.1 Cucurbita maxima | reverse complement strand
AAAAAACTGAGTAGCGGTCGGCGTTCTTCGAAAGTCCTGCTCGGAGTGATCGGGCATAATGATTTAGAATAGAATTTGGAAGAAATGGAGTGCACAAAAAAGTAAAAAAGTGCTTTAAATCGAGTCCCAAGCCGGTTAGTTAGAAGTACGTGCTCAAAAAACCGTGTGACGGTCGACGTTTCTCGTAACTTTTGTTGGGAATGTTTAGTCTTGTAGATTTGGAATAGAATGTTGA
>NW_019278528.1:0-807 GCF_002738345.1 Cucurbita maxima | reverse complement strand
AGCACTTACTTCATTACTTGAGCTAGATAGCATTTCATTAATCTCTTTCACCATCCTAATTTTAATTTTTTAAACAATGGTTTAAAGTTAAAGTTAATGTTAATTTTCTTTTTATTTCCAGTAACACGTTGAAATATGTGAGTGTAATCTTCAAAGAAACTCAATGCATTTTAGTGGCAGATCTATGANGGAGTTTGATTTTATGAAATTGTTATAGATGGTTGTTAGGGGTGTACATTCAACCCGACAACTCGGACTAACCTAACCCAAACTATAAGAGTGGGCTCGTTGGATTAGCATTTCGAGTAGGGTTGGATTCATTTTTCTGAACCTGAACTGAATCGATTCGGTTTCGGATTCGTGGGACAAAACCTTCGAATTGACACAAGCTAAATAAAAATATGTAAAATATATTAAGAAATTTTATATATTAATGGGTTTGTTAAAGTGATACTCTATATTTTATTTCTTTTATATTATTATTATTTTTAATTTCTTTATTTAGTTTCTTTTAGGTATATATATGTTTTTTTTTAATTCCTTTTATATTATTTTGTTATTTTATTAATTTATTCTTTTTAATTTTTTTGTTTAGTTCTTTATATGTTTCTTTTTATTATTTTTTTAATTTCTTTTATATTATTTTGTTATTTTATTATTTTTAATTTGTTTATTTAGTATATATATATATATATATATATATATATATATATATATATGTTTCTTTTTATTATGGGGTATAATTTCTTTTATATTATTTTAATTTAGTTATTTAGTTTCTTTTATATACCTCTATTTTAAAAATAC
>NW_019278527.1:0-818 GCF_002738345.1 Cucurbita maxima | reverse complement strand
CGTCCCAGATTTGGGTTTTCGAATTAGGGTTCGATTTGAAGGACTCTTTTATTGTTTTGATGCACTCCGTTTGTTCGAAATTGTATTCTACATTATCACGCCTAATCATTCCCCAAAAATGTTTTGACACACGTCGACCGTGACTCGGTTTTTTAGCACGTACTTCAAACGTCCAAGATTGGGGTTTCCGAAGTATGTTTCGATTTGAAGGACTCTTTTACTGTTTTGATGCACACCGTTTCTTTGAAATTCTATTCTAAATCATCAAGCCTAATCATTCCCCACTAAACTTTTTAAAAACATCGACCGTGACTCGGTTTTTTTAGCACGTACTTCTAACGTCCCAGATTTGGGTTTTCGAATTAGGGTTCGATTTGAAGGACTCTTTTATTGTTTTGATGCACTCCGTTTGTTCGAAATTGTATTCTACATTATCACGCCTAATCATTCCCCACAAATGTTTTGAAACACGTCGACCGTGACTCGGTTTTTTAGCACGTACTTCAAACGTCCCAGATTGGGGTTTCCGAAGTCGGTTTCGATTTGAAGCACTCTTTTACTGTTTTGATGCACACCGTTTCTTTGAAATTCTATTCTAAATCATCAAGCCTAATCATNTTGGGTTTTCGAATTAGGGTTCGATTTGAAGGACTCTTTTATTGTTTTGATGCACTCCGTTTGTTCGAAATTGTATTCTACATTATCACGCCTAATCATTCCCCACAAATGTTTTGAAACACGTCGACTGTGACTCGGTTTTTTAGCACGTACTTCAAACGTCCCAGATTTGGGTTTCTTAAGTAGGGTTCAATTTGAAG
>NW_019278526.1:531-818 GCF_002738345.1 Cucurbita maxima | reverse complement strand
CCAGTTCTTTTCTTCCTTTCTCTACAAATGAGAACCTCCCCCGCTCACGCCCATCGTGTTTCGATCATGCCGCCCCGCATGCGTTAAATCCGATTTTGTGCGCATGGCATGTTGGGTGCGATCATACCAGCACTAATGCACCAGATCCCATCAGAACAACGCAGTTAAGCGTGCTTGGGCGAGAGTAGTACTAAGTTGGGTGACCACTTGGGAAGTCCTCGTGTTGCACCCCTTTTTTTCTTTCAATTTCTCCCAGTTCTTTTCTTCCTTTCTCTACAAATGAGAAC
>NW_019278526.1:0-287 GCF_002738345.1 Cucurbita maxima | reverse complement strand
AGTTCTTTTCTTCCTTTCTCTACAAATGAGAACCTCCCCCGCTCACGCCCATCGCGTTTCGATCATGCCGCCCCGCATGCGTTAAATCCGATTTTGTGCGCATGGCATGTCGGGTGCGATCATACCAGCACTAATGCACCGGATCTCATCAGAACAACGTAGTTAAGCGTGCTTGGGCGAGAGTAGTACTAAGTTGGGTGACCACTTGGGAAGTCCTCGTGTTGCACCCCTTTTTTTCTTTCAATTTCTCCCAGTTCTTTTCTTCCTTTTTTTCTTTCAATTTCTCC
>NW_019278525.1:311-818 GCF_002738345.1 Cucurbita maxima | reverse complement strand
ATTCTATTCTAAATCATCAAGACTAAACTAAACATTCCCAACAAAAGTTTCGAGAAACGTCGACCGTGACACAGTTTTTTTAGCACGTACTTCAAAGTAACCAGGTTAGGGAATCGATTAAAAGCACTCTTTTACTGTTTTATGCACTCCATTTCTTCAAAATTCTATTCTAAATCATTATTCCCGATCACTCCGAGCAGGAATTTCGAAAAACGCCGACCGCTACTCAGTTTTTTTATCACGTGGTTCAAACTTCCTGGATTATGGTTCAGAAATTAGGGTTTCGATTTTAAGTACTATTTTTCTATACTCC
Organism: Cucurbita maxima; assembly: GCF_002738345.1. Lineage (NCBI taxonomy): Eukaryota > Viridiplantae > Streptophyta > Magnoliopsida > Cucurbitales > Cucurbitaceae > Cucurbita > Cucurbita maxima. Next base: position 505 of record NW_019278525.1, on the reverse strand, counting down.
GTTTCTTCGACATTCTACTCTAAATCATCAAGACTAAACTAAACATTCCCAACAAAAATTTCGAGAAACGTCGACTGTGACACAGTTTTTTTAGCACGTACTTCTAACTAACCAGGTTAGGGAATCGATTTAAAGCACTCTTTTACTGTTTTATGCACTCCATTTCTTCAAAATTCTATTCTAAATCATTATTC
>NW_019278525.1:0-216 GCF_002738345.1 Cucurbita maxima | reverse complement strand
CCGATCACTCCGAGCAGGAATTTCGAAAAACGCCGACCGCTACTCAGTTTTTTTATCACGTGGTTCAAACTTCCTGGATTAGGGTTCAGAAATTAGGGTTTCGATTTTAAGTACTATTTTTCTACACTCCGTTTCTTTGACATTCTATTCTAAATCATCAAGACTAAACTAAACATTCCCAACAAAAGTTTCGAGAAACGTCGACCGTGACACAGT
>NW_019278524.1:0-818 GCF_002738345.1 Cucurbita maxima | reverse complement strand
AATCATTCCCCCCAAAACTTCCAAAAAACTTTGACCGTGACTCGGTTTTTTAGCACGTACTTCAAACGTCCCATATTTGAGTTTCCGAAGTGGGGTTCGATTTGAAGCACACTATTACTGTTTTATGCACTCCATTTATTCGAAATTCTATTCTTTATCATCAAGCCTAATCATTCCCCACAAAACTTCCAAAATACTTCGACCGTGACTCGGTTTGTTAGCACGTACTTCAAACGTCCCAGATTTGGGTTTCCGAAGTAGGGTTCGATTTGAAGCACACTTTTACTGTTTTATGCACTCCGTTTCTTCGAAATTCTATTCTAAATCATCAAGCCTAATCATTCCCCCCAAAACTTCCAAAAAACTTCGACCGTGACTCGGTTTGTTTAGCACGTACTTCAAACGTCCCATATTTGAGTTTCCGAAGTGGGGTTCGATTTGAAGCACACTATTACTGTTTTATGCACTCCGTTTATTCGAAATTCTATTCTTTATCATCAAGCCTAATCATTCCCCACAAAACTTCCAAAATACTTCGACCGTGACTCGGTTTGTTAGCACGTACTTCAAACGTCCCAGATTTGCGTTTCCGAAGTAGGGTTCGATTTGAAGCAATCTTTTATTGTTTTATGCACTCCGTTTCTTCGAAATTCTATTCTAAATCATCAAGCCTAATCATTCCCCCCAAAACATCCAAAAAACTTTGAACGTGACTCGGTTTTTTAGCACGTACTTCAAACGTCCCATATTTGAGTTTCCGAAGTGGGGTTCGATTTGAAGCACACTATTACTGTTTTATGCACTCCGTTTCTTCGAAA
>NW_019278523.1:0-818 GCF_002738345.1 Cucurbita maxima | reverse complement strand
TTCGAAAAACAAAGACCGTGACTCGGTTTTTTTAACACGTACTTCAAACGTCCCAGACTTGGGTTTTCGAAGTAGGGTTCGATTTGAAGAACTATTTTACTGTTTTATGCACACCGTTTCTTCGAAAACGTATTCTAAATCATCAAGCCTAATCATTCCTCACAAATCTTTCGAAAAGCTTCGACCGTGACTCGGTTTTTTTAACACGTACTTCAAACGTCCCAGACTTGGGTTTCCGAAGTAGGGTTCGATTTGAAGAACTATTTTACTGTTTTATGCACACCGTTTCTTCGAAATCCTATTCTAAATCATCAAGCCTAATCATTCCTCACAAATCTTTCGAAAAACAAAGACCGTGACTCGGTTTTTTTAACACGTACTTCAAACGTCCCAGACTTGGGTTTCCGAAGTAGGGTTCGATTTTAAGAACTCTTTTACTGTTTTATGTACACCGTTTCTTCAAAATCGTATTCTAAATCATGAAGCCTAATCATTCCTCACAAATCTTTCGAAAAATGTCGACCGTGACTCGGTTTTTTAAGCACGTACTTCAAACGTCTCAGATTTGGGTTTCCGAAGTAGGGTTCGATTTGAAGAACTATTTTACTGTTTTATGCACACCGTTTCTTCGAAATCCTATTCTAAATCATCAAGCCTAATCATTCCTCACAAATCTTTCGAAAAACGTCGGTCGTGACTCGGTTTTTTTAACACGTACTTCAAACGTCCCAGACTTGGGTTTCCGAAGTAGGGTTCGATTTTAAGAACTCTTTTACTGTTTTATGCACACCGTTTCTTCGAAATCCTATTCTAAATCA
>NW_019278522.1:592-818 GCF_002738345.1 Cucurbita maxima | reverse complement strand
TTCTAAGAAACGGAGAGCATAAAACAGTAAAAGAGTTCTTCAAATCGAACCCTACTTCGAAAACCCAAATTTTGATAGTTTGAAGTTCGTGCTAAAAAAACCGAGTCACGATCGACGTTTTTCCAAAATTTTGTGAGGAATGATAAGGCTTGATGATTTAGAATATTATTTCTAAGAAACGGAGATCATAAAACAGTAAAAGAGTTCTTCAAATCGAACCCTACTT
>NW_019278522.1:0-265 GCF_002738345.1 Cucurbita maxima | reverse complement strand
GAGTCACGATCGACGTTTTTCGAAACTTTTGTGAGGAATGATAAGGCTTGATGATTTAGAATATTATTTCTAAGAAACGGAGAACATAAAACAGTAAAAGAGTTCTTCAAATTGAACCCTACTTTGGAAACCCAAATATGGGAAGTTTGAAGTACGTGCTAAAAAAATGGAGTCACGATCGACGTTTTTCGAAAGTTTTGTGAGGAATGATAAGGCTTGATGATTTAGAATATTATTTCTAAGAAACGGAGTGCATAAAATAGTA
>NW_019278521.1:623-819 GCF_002738345.1 Cucurbita maxima | reverse complement strand
ATAGTTCTTCAAATCGATCCCTACTTCGGAAACCCAAATCTGGGAAGTTTGAAGTACGTGCTAAAAAAACCGAGTCACGATCGACGTTTTTCGAATGTTTTGTGGGGAATGATAAAGCTTGATGATTAAGAATATTCTTTCTAAGAAACGGAGTGCATAAAACAGTAAATGAGTTCTTCAAATCGAACCCTACTTC
>NW_019278521.1:0-601 GCF_002738345.1 Cucurbita maxima | reverse complement strand
TTTCTAAGAAACGGAGTGCATAAAACAGTAAATGAGTTCTTCAAATCGAACCCTACTTCGGAAACCCAAATCTGGGAAGTTTGAAGTACGTGCTAAAAAAACCGAGTCACGATCGACGTTTTGCGAATGTTTTGTGAGGAATGTTAAGGCTTGATGATTTAGAATATTATTTCTAAGAAACGGAGTGCATAAAACAGTAAAAGAGTTCTTCAAATCGAACCCTACTTCGAAAACCCAAATCTGGGAAGTTTGAAGTACGTGCTAAAAAAACCGAGTCACGATCGACGTTTTTCGAATGTTTTGTGGGGAATGATAAAGCTTGATGATTTAGAATATTCTTTCTAAGAAACGGAGTGCATAAAACAGTAAAAGAGTTCTTCAAATCGAACCCTACTTCGGAAACCCAAATCTGGGAAGTTTGAAATACGTGCTAAAAAAACCGAGTCACGATCGACGTTTTTCGAATGTTTTGTTGTGAATGATAAGCCTTGATCATTTAGAATATTATTTCTAAGAAACAGAGTGCATAAAACAGTAAAAGAGTTCTTCAAATCGAACCCTACTTCGGAAACCCAAATCTGGGAAGTTTGAAGTACGTGCT
>NW_019278520.1:0-819 GCF_002738345.1 Cucurbita maxima | reverse complement strand
CCGAGTCACGGTCGAAGTTTTTCAAAAGTTTTGTGTGGAATGATTAGACTTGATGATTTAGAATAGGATTTCGAAGAAATGGAGTGCATATAATAATAAACAAAATTCTTCAAATCGAACCCTACTTCGAAAACCCAAATCTTGGACGTTTGAAGTACGTGCTAAAGAAACCGAGTCACGGTCGACGTTTGTCGAAAGATTTGTGTGGAATGATTAGGCTTGATGATTTAGAATAGGATTTCGAAGAAACGGTGTGCATAAAACAGTAAAAGAGTTCATCAAATCGAACCCTACTTCGGAAACCCAAATCTGGGACGTTTGAAGTACGTGCTAAAAAAACCGAGTCACAGTCGAGGTTTTTAAAAAGTTTTGTGAGGAATGATTAGGCTTGATGATTTAGAATAGGATTTCGAAGGAACGGTGTGCATAAAACAGTAAAAGAGTTCATCAAATCGAACCCTACTTCGGAAACCCAAATCTGGGAACGGTGTGCATAAAACAGTAAAAGAGTTCATCAAATCGAACCCTACTTCGGAAACCCAAATCTGGGACGTTTGAAGTACGTGCAGTAAAAGAGTTCATCAAATCGAACCCTACTTCGGAAACCCAAATCTGGGACGTTTGAAGTACGTGCTAAAAAAACCGAGTCACAGTCGAGGTTTTTAAAAAGTTTTGTGAGGAATGATTAGGCTTTGATTATTTAGAATAGGATTTCGAAGAAACGGTGTGCATAAAACAGTAAAAGAGTTCTTCAAATCGAACCCTACTTCGGAAACCCAAATCTGGGACGTTTGAAGTACGTGCTAAAAAAACCGAGTC
>NW_019278519.1:0-819 GCF_002738345.1 Cucurbita maxima | reverse complement strand
GCGTGCTTGGGCGAGAGTAGTACTAAGTTGGGTGACCACTTGGGAAGTCCTCGTGTTGCACCCCTTTTTTTCTTTCAATTTCTCCCAGTTCTTTTCTTCCTTTCTCTACAAATGAGAACCCCTCCCCGCTCACGCCCATCGCGTTTCGACATGCCGCCCCGCATGCGTTAAATCCGATTTTGTGCGCATGGCATGTCGGGTGCGATCATACCAGCACTAATGCACCGGATTCCATCAGAACTCCGCAGTTAAGCGTGCTTGGGCGAGAGTAGTACTAAGTTGGGTGACCACTTGGGATGTCCTCGTGTTGCACCCCTTTTTTTCTTTCAATTTCTCCCAGTTCTTTTCTTCCTTTCTCTACAAATGAGAACCTCCCCCGCTCACGCCCATCGCGTTTCGATCATGCCGCCCCGCATGCGTTAAATCCGATTTTGTGCGCATGGCATGTCGGGTGCGATCATACCAGCACTAATGCACCGGATCCCATCAGAACTCCGCAGTTAAGCGTGCGTGGGTGAGAGTAGTACTAAGTTGGGTGACCACTTGGGAAGTTCTCGTGTTGCACCCCTTTTTTTCTTTCAATTTCTCCCATTCTTTTCTTCCTTTCTCTACAAATGAGAACCCCTCCCCCGCTCACGCCCATCGCGTTTCGATCATGCCGCCCCGCATGCGTTAAATCCGATTTTGTGCGCATGGCATATCGGGTGCAATCATACCAGCACTAATGCACCGGATCCCATCAGAACTCCGAAGTTAAGCGTGCTTGGGCGAGAGTAGTACTAAGTTGGGTGACCACTTGGGAAGTCCTCGTGTTGCACC
>NW_019278518.1:0-819 GCF_002738345.1 Cucurbita maxima | reverse complement strand
TACGTGCTAAAAAAACCGAGTCACAGTCGACGTTTTTTGGAAGTTTTCGGGGGAATGATTAGGCTTGATGATTTAGAATAGAATTTCGAAGAAACGGAGTGCATGAAACAGTAAAAGTGTGCTTCAATTCGAACCCTACTTCGGAAACCCAAATCTGAGACGTTTGAAGTACGTGCTAAAAAAACCGAGTCACAGTCGACGTTTTTTGGAAGTTTTCGGGGGAATGATTAGGCTTGATGATTTAGAATAGAATTTCGAAGAAACGGAGTGCATGAAACAGTAAAAGTGTGCTTCAAATCGAACCCTACTTCGGAAACCCAAATCTGGGATGTTTGAAGTACGTGCTAAAAAAACCGAGTCACAGTCGACGTTTTTTAGAAGTTTTCGGGGGAATGATTAGGCTCGATGATTTAGAATAGAATTTCGAAGAAACGGAGTGCATGAAACAGTAAAAGTGTGCTTCAAATCGAACCCTACTTCGGAAACCCAAATCTGAGACGTTTGAAGTACGTGCTAAAAAAACCGAGTCACGGTCGACGTTTTTTGGAAGTTTTCGGGGGAATGATTAGGCTCGATGATTTAGAATAGAATTTCGAAGATACGGAGTGCATGAAACAGTAAAAGTGTGCTTCAAATCGAACCCTACTTCGGAAACCCAAATCTGGGACGTTTGAAGTACGTGCTAAAAAAACCGAGTCACGGTCGACGTTTTTTGGAAGATTTGGGGGGAATAATTAGGCTTGATGATTTAAAATAGAATTTCGAAGATACGGAGTGCATGAAACAGTAAAAGTGTGCTTCAAATCGAACCCTACTTCG
>NW_019278517.1:611-819 GCF_002738345.1 Cucurbita maxima | reverse complement strand
GCTAAAAAACCGAGTCACGGTCGACGTTTGTCGAAAGTTTTGTGAGGAATGATAAGGCTAGATGATTTAGAATATTATTTCTAAGAAATGGAGTGCGTAAAACTGTAAAAGAGTTCTTCAAATGGAAACCTTCTTCCGAAACCCTAACAGGGAAGTATGTAGTACGTGCTAAAAAAACTGAGTCACGGTCGACGTTTGTCGAAAGTTT
>NW_019278517.1:0-223 GCF_002738345.1 Cucurbita maxima | reverse complement strand
CTTCCGAAACCCTAACAGGGAAGTATGTAGTACGTGCTAAAAAAACCGAGTCACATTCGACGTTTGTCGAAAGTTTGTTGAGGAATGATAAGTCTTGATGATTTAGAATATTATTTCTAAGAAACGGAATGCGTAAAACAGTAAAAGAGTTCTTCAAATGGAACCCTGCTCCGGAAACCCAAACAGAGAAGTTTGTAGTACGTGCTAAAAAACCGAGTCACGG
>NW_019278516.1:0-819 GCF_002738345.1 Cucurbita maxima | reverse complement strand
ACTGTTTTGATGCACTCCGTTGGTTCAAAATTGTATTCTACATCTACAAGCCTATTCATTCCCCACAAAACTTCCAACAAACGTCGACCGTGACTCGGTTTTTTTAGCACGTACTTCAAACGTCCCATATATGGGTTTCCGAAGTAGGGCTCATTTTGAAGAACACTTTTACTATTTTATGCACTCCGTTTCGTTGAAATTCTATTCTAAATCATAAAGCCTAATCATTCCCCACAAAACTTTTTAAAAATGTCGACCGTGACTCGGTTTTTTTACCACATACTTCAAACGTCCCAAATTTGGGTTTTCGAATTAGGTTTCGATTTGAAGGACTCTTTTACTGTTTTGATGCACTCCGCTTGTTGGAAATTCTTTTCTACATCATCAAGCCTAATCATTCCCTACAAAAGTTTTAAAAATGTCGACCGTGACTCGGGTTTTTTAGCCCGTACTTCAAACGTCCCTTTTTAGTGTTTCGAAGTAGGGTTCGATTCGAAGCAATCTTTTACTATTTTATGCACTATGATTCTTCACAATTCGATTCTAAATCATTATGCCGAANCATTATGCCGAATCATTCCCCACAAAAGTTTTGAAAAACGTCGACCGTGACTCGGTTTTTTAGCACGTACTTCAAACGTCCCAGATTTGGGTTTTCGAAGTAGGGTTCGATTTAAAGCACTCTTTTACTATTTTGATGCACTCCGTTGGTTCGAAATTGTATTCTACAGCTACAAGCCTATTCATTCCCCACAAAACTCCAACAAACGTCGACCGTGACTCGGTTTTTTTAGCACGTACTTCAAACGTCCCAGATTT
>NW_019278515.1:0-819 GCF_002738345.1 Cucurbita maxima | reverse complement strand
CGGACCATGAAGAAAATCACTCTCACTTTATAATGTCGTTTACTGTTGAGACTGATTTTCTTTTCATTCGATGACCTAAGTAACTCGATCTTAATCTTGAGCTAACCATAAACTCCTTGTTTATTCGGAATTATCCTTAGATTTGCATGGGTGAGAGTGGCTCAAGTTCGCCAACTCAATAGGTCTCTCATTTCAGGGGTAAGACTGGGTAAATGGCTGAGGACGTGGGGTGCAAGATGGAATTCACTCCTACCCAGTTTTAAGGATAGAAGAGAGGTAGTTCCCTTAATTACTGACTCCAGGTCTTGAATAAGGGGCCCCACCCTCTCATTGGCCTGAGAGGAATCCGGTTTACTAGTTGGACCACAAACCAATTGTTCATTAGAGGATCAGTGAGACATAAGAAACAAGAAGTAACTTCAAGGGTAAAACGGTAAATTGACCCAGCTCTAGTTACGAACAACTTGTGAAGGATCGACTTACTAATCATGGTTATATCAAATGGACAAAAATATATCTATAGTGAGGGGAGTGCAACTACTAGGCTATAGTGGAATGTACTAGTACTTAACGAATGTTGGTTAACAAAGTTAACGAGTTTAACCGGTTAATCTTGGATCGTTGGAGCCCATGATCTATAGGTCCATTAGGTCCCTCTGGTAGCTCATATCGGACTAAACCATAGAACAGTGTGACGAGTGAGTTCGAAGTGTTCGAATTCAAATTAGGGTGAATGCACTACATATATACGATATATTTAACTGCATTTTTGTTTTATTTACGAATTAAACAAAAATAAAGAATCTGAGATATTTAAAT
>NW_019278514.1:0-820 GCF_002738345.1 Cucurbita maxima | reverse complement strand
AGAGGAGGGAGGCGGTTCATGATATCAGAAACAAAAAACCAAAACCTCTCTACAATCACTGTAAGTATTTGCCATCTTCTAAATACGCTTTTGTTTCTCATATGAATCGCCTCCTTCCCTTTTTGCTTGGATTTTAAACTGTGATATCCCATATTGGTTGGAAGGAGAACAAACCACCATTTATAAGAGTGTGGAAACCTTCCTCTAGCAGACGCGTTTTAAAGCCTCAAGAGGAAGCCCAAAAGGGAAAGTCCAAAGAGGACAATATCCGCTAGCGGTGGGTTTGAGCCATTACAACTGGTATCAGAGCCAGACATCGAATGATGTGTCAATCTTCTCACTATTCCCCAAAGGGGTAGACATGAGGCGGTGTGCCAGTAAGGATGCTGGCCCTAAAGGGGGTGGATTCTTGCTCTTCCCCAAAGGGGTAGACACGAAGCGGTGTGTTAGCAAGGACTGGGTCCCAAAGGGGGTGGATTTGGGGCAGTCCCACATCGATTGGAGGAAGGAAAGAGTGTCAGCGAGAACGCTAGGCTCCGAAGGGGGTGGATTGTGATGTCCCTTGAGGGAAAGTTCGAAAGAAAAAACCGAGAGTGGACAATATCTATTAGTCGTGAACTTGGGCTGTTACATAAACTAAATTAAATTTGTTTAGAAACTCTGCAAATAACCAACAGGTATGCATACTAAACTTATTGTTTTTGAGATTAGTTCCAAACTTTTGTGTCTATGTCCATTAGTTTGTAACTTTAATCTTCAAGGGTGTAATAGATTCTTAAGTTTTTAATTTTAGGTTTAGGTCAGTGATATATTCAAATTT
>NW_019278513.1:0-820 GCF_002738345.1 Cucurbita maxima | reverse complement strand
GTAAAAAAATAATAATTGAAAAAGGAATCCGACCTGCCGGATTCGAACCAGCGACCTAAGGATAACTGAGAGACCTCACTACAGTCCTCCGCTCTACCAACTGAGCTAAGGTCGGTTTGTGAATGTATTGTGACTTAAACTTTAATTATACAAATGTAAATAAATAAAATTAAGCGGATATGGCAAAAAATTAATTGAAAAAAAATCCGACCTGCCGGATTCGAACCAGCGACCTAAGGATAACCGAGAAACCTCACTACAGTCCTCCGCTCTACCAACTGAGCTAAGGTCGGCTATAGATTATTTCGTGACTTAAAATTTAATTATATTAAATTAAAATTAAAAAATTGAAAAAAGAAATCTGACTTGCCGGATTCGAACCAGAGACCTAAAGATATCTGAGAAATCTCACTACAGTCCCCAGCTCTTGAATATTATGTGACTTTAAATTTAATTGTTTTTTCAAAAAATGTGTTTTTTTTTTCCCTTTTTGAAGGAAGTATGCTATATATTTGTATGTCTAATAATAATAATAAAACTACGAGTCAAATTAAAAGAAAAAAAAACTTCCATATGCTAAATGTGACATGATTGAAGAAATATTTTCAATAAATTTTTTTAATTTTCTAAATCAAATATTGATGTGATTTATTAGTATGATTAATTAATAATATTATTTGACGAAGAGTGACAGAAAGAACATATAATTAACATGTTTCTTAAACAAAATTTTATGTCTTCTTCCATCATTTTTGTAATTGACATATGATATTGTTTCATTTGTCATCAAAATTATACACGATGATTAGTTCGATCAAAT
>NW_019278512.1:0-820 GCF_002738345.1 Cucurbita maxima | reverse complement strand
TCTGGGACGTTTGAAGTACGTGCTAAAAAAACCGAGTCATGGTCGACGTTTGTTGGAAGTTTTGTGGGGAATGAATAGGCTTGTAGATGTAGAATACAATTTCGAACCAACGGAGTGCATCAAAACTTTAAAAGAGTGCTTCAAATCGAACCCTACTTCGAAAACCCAAATCTGGGACGTTTGAAGTACGTGCTAAAAAACCGAGTCACGGTCGACGTTTTTCAAAACTTTTGTGGGGAATGATTCGGCATAATGATTTAGAATTGAATTTTGAAAAATCATAGTGCATAAAATAGTAAAAGATTGTTTCAAATCGAACCCTACTTCGGAAACCCAAATCTGGGACGTTTGAAGTACGTGCTAAAAAAACCGAGTCACGGTCGACGTTTTTTAAAACTTTTGTGAGGAATGATTAGGCTTGATGATTTATAATAGAATTTAAAAGAAATGTATTACATAAAACAGTAAAAGAGTGCTTCAAATCGAGCCCTATTTCGAAACACGAATCGGGGACGTTTGAAGTACGTGCTAAAAAACCCGAGTCACGTTCGACATTTTTAAAACTTTTGTAGGTAATGATTAGGCTTGATGATGTAGAAAAGAATTTCCAACAAGCGGAGTGCATCAAAACAGTAAAAGAGTCCTTCAAATCGAAACCTAATTCGAAAACCGAAATTTGGGACGTTTGAAGTATGTGGTAAAAAAACCGAGTCACGGTCGATATTTTTAAAAAGTTTTGTGGGGAATGATTAGGCTTTATGATTTAGAATAGAATTTCAACGAAACGGAGTGCATAAAATAGTAAAAGTGTGCTTCAAAA
>NW_019278511.1:279-820 GCF_002738345.1 Cucurbita maxima | reverse complement strand
AAGCCTTATCATTCCTCACAAAAGTTTCGAAAAACGTCGATCGTTACTCCATTTTTTTAGCACGTACTACAAACTTCCCAAATTTGGGTTTCCGAAGTAGGGTTCGATTTGAAGAACTCTTTTACTGTTTTATGCACTCCGTTTCTTAGAAATAATATTCTAAATCATCAAGCCTTATGATTCCTCACAAAAGTTTCGAAAAACGTCGATCGTGATTCGGTTTTTTAGCACGTACTTCAAACTTCCAAGATTTGGGTTTCCGAAGAAGGGTTCGATTTGAAGAACTCTTTTACTTTTTTATGCAATCCGTTTCTTAGAAATAATATTCTAAATCATCAAGCCTTATCATTCCTCACAAAACTTTCGAAAAACGTCGATCGTGACTCGGTTTTTTTAGCACGTACTTCAAACTTTTCAGATTTGTGATTCCGAAGTAGGGTTCGATTTGAAGAACTCTTTTACTTTTTTATGCAACCCGTTTATTAGAAAAAATATTCTAAATCATCAAGCCTTATCATTCCTCACAAAAGTTTCGAAAAAC
>NW_019278511.1:0-217 GCF_002738345.1 Cucurbita maxima | reverse complement strand
ATCAAGCCTTATCATTCCTCACAAAACTTTCGAAAAACGTCGATCGTGACTCGGTTTTTTTAGCACGTACTTCAAACTTCCCAGATTTGGGTTTTCGAAGTAGGGTTCGATTTGAAGAACTCTTTTACTGTTTGATGCTCTCCGTTTCTTAGAAATAATATTCTAAATCATCAAGCCTTATCATTCCTCACAAAACTTTCGAAAAACGTCGATCGTG
>NW_019278510.1:0-820 GCF_002738345.1 Cucurbita maxima | reverse complement strand
GCCATACACGTATCAAATAGAAAATAAAATTTTGAAAATTAAAATATTAAAATTTAAAACATTAAAAACATTTAAAAAATAACTGATATTTATCTAGTAATTTTAATTATTATTAACGCATGGTAAATGGTAATTTTAATATTTATGATATAATTGTTTAAATAAATCAACTAATTAATTTTTATCCTCCTACAACTATTATTCGTGTGATTCGTTATAATATATTATTTATATGAAAAATTTGTTATTTCATTCTTATTTTTAAAAATTAAAATTTTATTAAAAATCACAGTTAAGTCAAATCAGATACGTTAAAACTGATATGACATAAAGTAATAATTTTAATTTTAGAGTAAAGAACTCGAACCTACCATCTATTGATCCCGTGTGTTTTTTTAATTACCCTCTAATTAAATTCACTTCAGTTAATTCAAAAAAATTATTATCTACTACTAATTGAAATTCAATATGAGAATAATATAATTTCCCTTAAGTAAAACTGGCGATGCAAGATGAATCGGTAGCTAGGTTACGGTGCTTATCTGTGTGCACTAACGTATATCCCACAAAGGGTGATGGTCGATTAAGATAGGAAGACAGTGGTCGTGGAAGTCAAAATCCGCTAAAGAGTGTAACAACTCACTTGTCGAATCAATTAGCTTCGAAAATTTATGACGTATATCATTCAATCTTACTACTCGTCTAGTTTATTCGCTTTGAGTAAGACAATATATAACAATTTTTTTTCAACGACAAAAATAAATAAAGTGTTTGTTTTTCCCGTTTGCCAAGCTGTTTAGAAAGATGCATTATTAACTTT
>NW_019278509.1:0-820 GCF_002738345.1 Cucurbita maxima | reverse complement strand
CTTCTTCGGAAACCCGAACAGGGAAGTTTTTAGTACGTGCTAAAAAAACCGAGTCACGGTCCACATTTTTCGAAAGTTTTTTTTGGAATGATAAGGCTTGATGATTTAGAATATTATTTCTAAGAAATGAGTGCAGAAAACAGTCAAAGAGTACTTTAAATCGAACCCTTCTTCGGAAACCCAAACAGGAAATTTTTAGTACGTGCTAAAAAACCGAGTCACGGTCGACGTTTTTCGAAATTTTTGTGAGGAATGATAAGGCTTGATGATTTAGAATATTATTTCTAAGAAACAGAGTGCATAAAAAAGTAAAAGAGTTCGTCAAATCGAACCCTTCTTCGGAAACCCGAACAGGGAAGTTGTTAGTACATGCTAAAAAAACCGAGTCACGGTCCACATTTTTCGAAAGTTTTGTTTGGAATGATAACGCTTGATGATTTAGAATATTATTTCTAAGAAACAGAGTGCATAAAACAGTCAAAGAGTACTTTAAATCGAACCCTTCTTCGGAAACCCAAACAGGTATGTTTTTAGTACGTGCTAAAAAACCGTGTCACGGTCGACATTTTTCGAAAGTTTTGTGAGGAATGATAAGGCTTGATGATTTAGAATATTACTTCTAAGAAACGGAGTGCATAAAACAGTAAAAGAGTTCGTCAAATCGAACCCTTCTTCGGAAAACCGAACAGGGAAGTTTTTAGTACGTGCTAAAAAAACCGAGTCACGGTCGACATTCTTCGCAAGTTTTGTGAGGAATGATAAGGCTTGATGATTTAGAATATTATTTCTAAGAAACAGAGTGCATAAAACAGTAAAAGTG
>NW_019278508.1:618-820 GCF_002738345.1 Cucurbita maxima | reverse complement strand
CGAAGTAGGGTTCGATTTGAAGCACTCTTTTACTGTTTTGATGCACTCCGTTGGTTCGAAATTGTATTCTACATCTACAAGCCTATTCATTCCCCACAAAACTTCCAACAAACGTCAACCGTGACTCTGTTTTTTTAGCACGTACTTCAAACGTCCCAGATTTGGGTTTCCGAAGTAGGGCTCATTTTGAAGCACACTTTTA
>NW_019278508.1:0-242 GCF_002738345.1 Cucurbita maxima | reverse complement strand
ACTTCAAACGTCCCAGATTTGGGTTTTCGAAGTAGGGTTCGATTTGAAGCACTCTTTTACTGTTTGGATGCACTCCGCTTGTTGGAAATTCTTTTCTACATCATCAAGCCTAATCATTCCCTACAAAACTTCCAACAAACGTCAACCGTGACTCGGTTTTTTTAGCACGTACTTCAAACGTCCCAGATTTGGGTTTCCGAAGTAGGGCTCATTTTGAAGCACACTTTTACTATTTTATGCAC
>NW_019278507.1:0-811 GCF_002738345.1 Cucurbita maxima | reverse complement strand
GCAATCTGTTTCTAAGAAATAATATGATAAATCATCAAGCCTTATCATTCCTCACAAAACTTTCGAAAAACGACGATCGTGACTTGGTTTTTTTAGCACGTACTTCAAATTTCCCAGATTTGGGTTTCCGAAGTAGGGTTCGATTTGAAGGACTCTGTTGACGGTTTTATGCACTCCGTTTCTTAGAAATAATATGATAAATCATCAAGCCTTATCATTCCTCACAAAACTTTCGAAAAACGACGATCGTGACTCGGTTTTTTTAGCACGTACTTCAAACATCCACGATTTGGGTATCCGAAGTAGGGTACGATTTGAAGAACTCTGTTGACGTTTGTATGCACTCCGTTTCTTAGAAATAAGATGATAAATCATCGCCTTATCATTCCTCACAAAACTTTCGAAAAACGACGATCGTGACTCGGTTTTTTTAGCACGTACTTCAAACTTCCACGATTTGGGTATCCGAAGTAGGGTTCGATTTGAAGAACTCTGTTGACGTTTGTATGCACTCCGTTTCTTATAAATAATATTCTAAATCATCAAGCCTTATTATTCCTCACAAAACTTTCGAAAAACGACGATCGTGACTCGGTTTTTTTAGCACGTACTTCAAACTTCCACGATTTGGGTTTCCGAAGTAGGGTTCGATTTGAAGAACTCTGTTGACGGTTTTATGCACTCCGTTTCTTAGAAATAAGATGATAAATCATCAAGCCTTATCATTCCTCACAAAACTTTCGAAAAACGACGATCGTGACTCAGTTTTTTTAGCACGTACTTCAAATTTCCCAAATTTGGATTTCCGAAG
>NW_019278506.1:0-821 GCF_002738345.1 Cucurbita maxima | reverse complement strand
GGACGTTTGAAGTACGTGCTAAAAAAACCGAGTCACGGTCGACGTTTTTTGGAAGTTTTCGGGGGAATGATTAGGCTCGATGATTTAGAATAGAATTTCGAAGAAACGGAGTGCATGAAACAGTAAAAGTGTGCTTCAAATCGAACCCTACTTCGGAAACCCAAATCTGGGACGTTTGAAGTACGTGCTAAAAAAACCGAGTCACGGTCGACGTTTTTTGGAAGTTTTGGGGGGAATGATTAGGCTCGATGATTTAGAATAGAATTTCGAAGAAACGGAGTGCATGAAACAGTAAAAGTGTGCTTCAAATCGAACCCTACTTCGGAAACCCAAATCTAGGACGTTTGAAGTACGTGCTAAAAAAATTGAGTCACGGTCGACGTTTTTTGGAAGTTTTGGGAGGAATGATTAGGCTCGATGATTTAGAATAGAATTTCGAAGAAACGGAGTGCATGAAACAGTAAAAGTGTGCTTCAAATCAAACCCTACTTCGGAAACCCAAATCTGAGACGTTTGAAGTACGTACTAAAAAAACCGAGTCACGGTCGACGTTTTTTGGAAGTTTTCGGGGGAATGATTAGGCTCGATGATTTAGAATAGGATTTCGAAGAAACGGAGTGCATGAAACAGTAAAAGTGTGCTTCAAATCGAACCCTACTTCGGAAACCCAAATCTGGGACGTTTGAAGTACGTGCTAAAAAAACCGAGTCACGGTCGACGTTTTTTGGAAGTTTTGGGAGGAATGATGAGGCTCGATGATTTAGAATAGAATTTCGAAGAAACGGAGTGCATGAAACAGTAAAAGTGTGCTTCAAATCGAA
>NW_019278505.1:0-822 GCF_002738345.1 Cucurbita maxima | reverse complement strand
CGGTCGACGTTTTTCAAAACTTTTGTGGGGAATGATTCGGCATAATGATTTAGAATCGAATTTTGAAGAATCATAGTGCATAAAATAGTAAAAGATTGCTTCAAATCGAACCCTACTTCGACACACTAATCAGGGACGTTTGAAGTACGTGTTAAAAAACCCGAGTCGAGGTCGACATTTTTAAAACTTTTGTAGGGAATGATTAGGCTTGATGATGTAGAAAAGAATTTCCAACAAGCGGAGTGCATCGAAACAATAAAAGAGTCCTTCAAATCGAAACTTAATTCGAAAACCCAAATTTGGGACGTTTGAAGTATGTGGTAAAAAAACCGAGTCACGGTCGACATTTTTAAAAAGTTTTGTGGGGAATGATTAGGCTTTATGATTTAGAATAGAATTTCAACGAAACGGAGTGCATAAAATAGTAAAAGTGTGCTTCAAAATGAGCCCTACTTCGGAAACCCAAATCTGGGACGTTTGAAGTACGTGCTAAAAAAACCGAGTCACGGTCGACGTTTGTTGGAGTTTTGTGGGGAATGAATAGGCTTGTAGCTGTAGAATACAATTTCGAACCAACGGAGTGCATCAAAACAGTAAAAGAGTGCTTCAAATCGAACCCTACTTCGAAAACCCAAATCTGGGACGTTTGAAGTACGTGCTAAAAAACCGAGTCACGGTCGACGTTTTTCAAAACTTTTGTGGGGAATGATTAGGCTTGTGGATGTAGAAATCAATTTCAAACCAACGGAGTACGTGCTAAAAAAACCGAGTCACGGTCGACGTTTTCCAAAACATTTGTGGGGAATGATTAGGCTTGTTGAT
>NW_019278504.1:0-822 GCF_002738345.1 Cucurbita maxima | reverse complement strand
GATTAGGCTTGATGATTTAGAATAGAATTTCGAAGAAACAGAGTGCATAAAACAGCAAAGGACTTCTTACAAAAGAACCCTACTTCGTAAACCCAAATCTGGGACGTTTGAAGAACGTGCTAAAAAAACCGAGTCACATTCGACGTTTTTCGAAAGTTTGGTGAGGAATGATTAGGCTTGATGATTTAGAAAACATTTTCGAAGAAACGGAGTGCATAAAATAGTAAACGAGTTCTTCAAATCGAACCCTACTTCGTAAACCCAAATCTGGGACGTTTGAAGAACGTGCTAAAAAATCCGAGTAACAGTCGACGTTTTTCGAAAGTTTTGTGAGGAATGATTACGCTTGATGATTTAGAATAGAATTTCGATGAAACAGAGTGCATAAAACAGTAAAGGACTACTTCAAATCGAACCCTACTTCGTAAACCCAAATTTGGGACGTTTGAAGTACTTGCTTAAAAAACCGAGTTACTGTCGACGTTTTTCGAACGTTTTGTGAGGAATGATTAGGCTTGATGATTTAGAATAGAATTTCGAAGAAACAGAGTGCATAAAATAGTAAAGGAGTTCTTCAAATCGAACCCTACTTCGTAAACCCAAATCTGGGACGTTTGAAGAACGTGCTAAAAAAACTGAGTAACACTCGACGTTTTTCGAAGGTTTTGTGAGGAATGATTAGGCTTGATGATTTTGAATACAATTTCGAACAAACAGTGTGCATAAAAAAGTAAAGGAGTTCTTCAATTCGAACCCTACTTCGTAAACCCACATATGGGACGTTTGAAGAACGTGCTAAAAAAACCGAGTCACAGTCGACGT
>NW_019278503.1:0-822 GCF_002738345.1 Cucurbita maxima | reverse complement strand
GAATGATTAGGCTTGATGATTTAGAATAGGATTTCGAAGAAACAGTGTGCATAAAACAGTAAAAGAGTTCTTAAAATCGAACCCTACTTCGGAAACCCAAGTCTGGGACGTTTGAAGTACGTGGTAATAAAACCGAGTCACGGTCTTTGTTTTTCGAAAGATTTGTGAGGAATGATTAGGCTTGATGATTTAGAATAGGATTTCGAAGAAACGGTGTGCATAAAACAGTAAAATAGTTCTTCAAATCGAACCCTACTTCGGAAACCCAAATCTGAGACGTTTGAAGTACGTGCTTAAAAAACCGAGTCACGGTCGACATTTTTCGAAAGATTTGTGAGGAATGATTAGGCTTGATGATTTAGAATAGGATTTCGAAGAAACAGTGTGCATAAAACAGTAAAAGAGTTCTTAAAATCGAACCCTACTTCGGAAACCCAAGTCTGGGACGTTTGAAGTACGTGTTAAAAAAACCGAGTCACGGTCATTGTTTTTTGAAAGATTTGTGAGGAATGATTAGGCTTGAAGATTTAGAATAGGATTTCGAAGAAACGGTGTGCATAAAACAGNNNAGGAATGATTAGGCTTGATGATTTAGAATAGGATTTCGAAGAAACGGTGTGCATAAAACAGTAAAAGAGTTCTTAAAATCGAACCCTACTTCGGAAACCCAAGTCTGGGACGTTTGAAGTACGTGTTAAAAAAACCGAGTCACGGTCTTTGTTTTTCGAAAGATTTGTGAGGAATGATTAGGCTTGATGATTTAGAATAGGATTTCGAAGAAACGGTGTGCATAAAACAGTAAAATAGTTCTTCAAATCGAAC
>NW_019278502.1:0-823 GCF_002738345.1 Cucurbita maxima | reverse complement strand
TATTTGTTAACAAACCAGATTTTATCCATCGCCATTACAAAAACTAATTCAATTTTGAATCCCACTAAAATTGTAAAAACAAGATTAAACTTGTTATTGTTCGGGATCAAACTTGGGTCACTGAGTGACAAGCAGGAATGTTCGCCCTTGTATTACAACGACCTCTGGAACATAATAACTCGAATGACAAGCGGAAATACTCTCCATTGTATCACTAAATCGACTCGTTAAAAATAAATTATTTGTTAACGCTCTAGATTTTACCAATCGTCTTTAGAAAAAGTGATCCATTGTCAATGCTCTAGATTTTATCAATCGAAGATTCGGGACAAGTAATCCAATTTCAAATGCGGTGCAAATTTTCAAAAGAAAATTAAGCTTATTATTGTCGGGTTTCAAACTCAGGTCTCTCGAGTGACAGCGGGAATACTCACTACTGTATTACATCGACCTCTGAAAAATATATTATTTGTTAACACACGAGAGAAAAAAGAATCCAATCTCGAATTTCGTTGTTGGAAAACAAACCCAAATCATCCGGTTCACCACTACCGAATTTCGAATTCAAAAGAAAATTAACAATCGTCGCTTCGGGGGATCAAACTCGTGGGAGTACTCACAACTCTACAACGACGACTTTCGAAAAATATAATATTTGTGAACAAACAAGATTTTATCCATAGCCGTTACAAAAATTAATTCAATTTTGAATCCGACTAAAATTGTAAAAACAAGATTAAACTTGTTATTGTTCGGGATCAAACTTGGGTCACTGAGTGTCAAGCAGGAATGCTCGCCCTTGTATTACAACGACCTCTGGAAC
>NW_019278501.1:566-823 GCF_002738345.1 Cucurbita maxima | reverse complement strand
TAGTAAAAGACTTCTTCAAATCGAACCCTTCTTCGGAAACCCAGACAGGGAAGGTTTTAGTACGTGCTAAAAAACCGAGTCACGGTCGACGTTTGTCGAAATTTTGGTAGGAATGATAAGGCTTGATTATTTAGAATATTATTTCTAAGAAACGGAGTGCATAAAACAGTAAAAGAGTTCTTCAAATCGAACCCTTCTTCGGAAACCCAAACAGGGAAGTTTTTAGTACGTGCTAAAAAAACCGAGTCACGGTCGAC
>NW_019278501.1:0-208 GCF_002738345.1 Cucurbita maxima | reverse complement strand
AATATTATTTCTAAGAAACAGAGTGCATAAAACAGTAAAAGAGATCTTCAAATCGAACCCTTCTTTTGAAACCCAAACAGCGAAGTTTTTAGTACGTCCTAAAAAAGCCGAGTCACGATCAACGTTTTTCCAAATTTTTCTGATGAATGATAAGGCTTGATGATTTAGAATATTATTTCTAAGAAACAGAGTACATAAAACAGTAAAA
>NW_019278500.1:0-823 GCF_002738345.1 Cucurbita maxima | reverse complement strand
AAGAACTGGGAGAAATTGAAAGAAAAAAAGGAAGAAAAGAACTGGGATAAATTGAAAGAAAAAAAGGGGTGCAACACGAGGACTTCCCAAGTGGTCACCCAACTTAGTACTACTCTCGCCCAAGCACTCTTAACTGCGAAGTTCTGATGGGATCCGGTGCATTAGTGCTGGTATGATCGCACCCGACATGCCATGCGCACAAAATCGGATTTAACGCATGCGGGGCGGCATGATCGAAACGCGATGGGCGTGAGCGGGGGAGGTTCTCATTTGTAGAGAAAGGAAGAAAAGAACTGGGAGAAATTGAAAGAAAAAAAGGAAGAAAAGAACTGGGATAAATTGAAAGAAAAAAAGGGGTGCAACACGAGGACTTCCCAAGTGATCACCCAACTTAGTACTACTCTCGCCCAAGCACGCTTAACTGCGAAGTTCTGATGGGATCTAGTGCATTAGTGCTGGTATGATCGCACCCGACATGCCATGCGCACAAAATCAGATTTAACGCATGCGGGACGGCATGATCGAAACGCGATGGGCGTGAGCGGGGGAGGTTCTCATTTTTAGAGAAAGGAAGAAAAGAACTCGGAGAAATTGAAAGAAAAAAAGAGGTGCAACACGAGGACTTCCCAAGTGGTCACCCAACTTAGTACTACTCTCGCCCAAGCACGCTTAACTGCGGAGTTCTGATGGGATCCAGTGCATTAGTGCTGATATGATCGCACCCGACATGCCATGCGCACAAAATCGGATTTAACGCATGCGGGGCGGCATGATCGAAACGCGATGGGCGTGAGCGGGAGAGGTTCTCATTTGTAGAGAAAGG
>NW_019278499.1:0-823 GCF_002738345.1 Cucurbita maxima | reverse complement strand
TCCGGTGAAGTGTTCGGATCGTGGCGACGTGGGCGGTTCGCTGCCTGCGACGTCGCGAGAAGTCCACTGAACCTTATCATTTAGAGGAAGGAGAAGTCGTAACAAGGTTTCCGTAGGTGAACCTGCGAAAGGATCATTGTCGATGCCTAAACACCAAACGACCCGCGAACGTGTTTACGAACCTTTTTGTGTCGGGGGGAGCATTCGTGCGCCCCCTGATGGCCAAACCAAAACCGGCGCAAGTCGCGCCAAGGATCTCAAACGAATAAGCTTTCCCCTTGCCCCGATCTCGGTGTGCGGGGGGCAAAGCATTCTTGTCGTATTACTTATTCACAACGACTCTCGGCAACGGATATCTCGGCTCTCGCATCGATGAAGAACGTAGCGAAATGCGATACTTGGTGTGAATTGCAGGATCCCGCGAACCACCGAGTCTTTGAACGCAAGTTGCGCCCGGAGCCTTCTGGCCGAGGGCACGTCTGCCTGGGCGTCACGCATCGCTGCCCCCCACATGCAACAACAACCGCTTGGGTTTGTTGCACTGGCGGGGGCACATGTTGGCCTCCCGTGTGCGCCGTCGCACGGATGGGTTAAAATCGAGTCCTCGGCATCTGCTGTCGTGACGCTACGGTGGTTGATTCAACCTCGGTACCGCGTCTCGATCTCAGCTTGCGCGCCTCCTGTTGGTGGGCGAGTGAGGAATGTCACGTCGACCCTTTGAACATTGTCCCCAAAGACGATGCTCTCGACGCGACCCCAGGTCAGGCGGGACTACCCGCTGAGTTTAAGCATATTAATAAGCGGAGGAAAAGAAACTTACAAG
>NW_019278498.1:551-823 GCF_002738345.1 Cucurbita maxima | reverse complement strand
ACGATTTTTCCGAGCCGTCATACGGTCGAATATCTCGAGTTTTACCATGTTTTTTTCCGAGAACTCGATTGATTCACGAATGGGACATTCTCATGGGTCTATAAATCAAGTTTCATGACTTTTCAACTAACCAATTTTTTTTAATGAATTTTTCAACATTAAATAATGCGAAATTAGAAAAAATAGCTACAGCCGTCAAAAAAATCTGAAATTTTGTGGGAATCATTCTTTCATCTTGCTTATCTCCCAGGAAAAAAATTACAGCAAACCGA
>NW_019278498.1:0-236 GCF_002738345.1 Cucurbita maxima | reverse complement strand
GATATGCTGTTGGTAGGACACGTATCGCGCGCAGCGTAGGATGGGGCTCGGCGTGTGCACGGGGGTAGCGCGCGCGGGTTAACCTCCTAGCGGTAGCGCGCGCAGGTGTTGGCGGGCATGATGTGCGCGCAAGGGAGATGGGGGCGCTGCTGCGGCGTGGGGCTCGGCGCGCGCACGAGGGGGCGGGCACTGGCGCCCCACGATTGCCGGTGTTGGCGGGCATGATGTGCGCGCAA
>NW_019278497.1:0-823 GCF_002738345.1 Cucurbita maxima | reverse complement strand
AAAATTCTATTCTAAATCATTATTCCCGATCACTCCGAGCAGGAATTTCGAAAAACGCCGACCGCTACTCAGTTTTTTTATCACGTGGTTCAAACTTCCATGACTAGGGTTCAGAAATTAGGGTTTCGATTTTAAGAAATATTTTTCTACACTCCGTTTCTTTGACATTCTATTCTAAATCATCAAGACTAAACTAAACATTCCCAACAAAAGTTTCGAGAAACGTCGACCGTGACATTGTGTGTTTAGCACGTACTTCTAACTAACCAGGTGAGGGCATCGATTTAAAGCACTCTTTTACTGTTTTATGCACTCCATTTCTTCAAAATTCTATTCTAAATCATTATTCTCGATCACTCCGAGCAGGAATTTTGAAAAACGCCGACCGCTACTCAGTTTTTTTATCACGTGGTTCAAACTTCCTGAATTAGGGTTTCGATTTTAAGTATTATTTTTCTACACTCCGTTTCTTTGACATTCTATTCTAAATCATCAAGACTAAACTAAACATTCCCAACAAAAGTTTCGAGAAACGTCGACCGTGACACAGTTTTTTTAGCACGTACTTCTAACTAACCAGGTGAGGGCATCGATTTAAAGCACTCTTTTACTGTTTTATGCACTCCATTTCTTCAAAATTCTATTCTAAATCATTATTCCCGATCACTCCGAGCAGGAATTTCGAAAAACGCCGATCGCTACTCAGTGTTTTTATCACGTGGTTCAAACTTCCATGATTAGGGTTCAGAAATTAGGGTTTCGATTTTAAGTATTATTTTTCTACACTCCGTTTCTTTGACATTCTATTCTAAATCATCAAGAC
>NW_019278496.1:593-823 GCF_002738345.1 Cucurbita maxima | reverse complement strand
ACGAGTAACTGTGAATGTTTTCCAAAACTGTTGTGGGGAATGATTAGGCCTGATGATTTAAAATGGAAGAAAAGGAGTGTATAAAGCAGCAATAAATTTCTTAAAATCGAAAGCCTAATTCACAAACACCAAACCGACACGTGCTAAATAAACCGAGTAACAGTCCACATTTTAAGAAACTTTTATGGGGAGTGATTAAGCATGATTTTTTACAAAAGAATGTCGAAGAA
>NW_019278496.1:0-255 GCF_002738345.1 Cucurbita maxima | reverse complement strand
TAAAAAAACCGAGTAACAGTCCACATTTTAAGAAACTTTTATGGGGAGTGATTAAGCACGATTTTTTACAAAAGAATGTCGAAGAATTAGAGTGTATAAAGCAGTAAAATCGTGCTTGAAATCGTAATCCTAATTCGCAAACCCCAAACCGGAACGTTTGAAAAACGTGCTAAAAAAACCGAGTGACTGTCCATGTTTCTCAAAACTTTTATGGCGAATGATTAGGCATGATGATTTCTAATAGAGTGTCGAAGA
>NW_019278495.1:0-823 GCF_002738345.1 Cucurbita maxima | reverse complement strand
ACCGTGGCTCGGTTTTTTTAGCACAAACTTCAAACGTCCCAGATTTGGGTTTCCGAAGTAGGGTTCGATTTGAAGCATTTTTTTACTGTTTTATGCACTCTGTTTCTTCGAAACTTTATTCTAAATCTTCAAGCCTAATCATTCCTCACAAAACTTTCGAAAAACGTCGACCGTGGCTCGGTTTTTTTAGCACAAACTTCAAACGTCCCAGATTTGGGTTTACGAAGTAGGGTTCGATTTGAAGCATTTTTTTACTGTTTTATGCACTCTGTTTCTTCGAAACTTTATTCTAAATCATCAAGCCTAATCATTCCTCACAAAACTTTCGAAAAACGTCGACCGTGGCTCGGTTTTTTAGCACAAACTTTAAACGTCCCAGATTTGGGTTTCCGAAGTAGGGTTCGATTTGAAGAACTCTTTTACTGTTTTATGCACTCTGTTTCTTCGAAACTTTATTCTAAATCATCAAGCCTAATCATTCCTCACAAAACTTTCGAAAAACGTCGACCGTGACTCGGTTTTTTTTAGCACAAACTTCAAACGTCCCAGATTTGAGTTTCCGAAGTAGGGTTCGATTTGAAGCATTTTTTTACTGTTTTATGCACTCTGTTTCTTCGAAATTATATTCTAAATCATCAAGCCTAATCATTCCTCACAAAACTTTCGAAAAACGTCGACCGTGGCTCGGTTTTTTTGAGCACAAACTTCAAACGTCCCAGATTTGGGTTTCCGAAGTAGGGTTCAATTTGAAGCATTTTTTTACTGTTTTATGCACTCTGTTTCTTCGAAATTATATTCTAAATCATCAAGCCTAATCATTCCT
>NW_019278494.1:0-823 GCF_002738345.1 Cucurbita maxima | reverse complement strand
CGAAGTAAGGTTCGATTTGAAGAACTCCTTTACTGTTTTGATGCACTCCGTTTCTTCTAAAATCTATTCTAAATCATCAAGCCTAATCATTCTTCACAAAACTTTTTAAAAATGTCGATCGTGACTCGTTTTTTTTAGCACGTACTTCAAACGTCCCAGATTTGGTTTTCCGAAGTAGGGTTCGATTTGAAGGACTCTTTTACTGTTTTGATGCACTCCGATTGATGGAAATTCTGTTCTAAATCATCAACCGTAAAGATTCCTCACAAAACTTTAGAAAAACGTCGACCGTGACTCAGTTTTTTTAGCACGTACTTCAATCGTCCCAGATTTGAGTTTCGAAAATAGGGTTCGATATGAAGCACTCTTTTACTGTTTTGATGCACTCCGTTTGTTCGAAATTGTGTTCTAAATCATCAACCGTAAAGATTCCTCACAAAACTTTAGAAAAACGTCGACCGTGACTCAGTTTTTTTAAAACGTACTTCAAACGTCCCAGATTTGGGTTTTCGAAGGAGGGTTCGATTTGATGAACTCCTTTACTGTTTTGATGCACTCCGTTTCTTCGAAAATCTATTCTAAATCGCCAAGCCTAAACATTCCCCACAAAACTTTTTAAAAATGTCGATCGTGACTCGGTTTTTTTAGCACGTACTTCAATCGTCCCAGATTTGAGTTTCGGAAATAGGGTTCGAGTTGAAGAACTCCTTTACTATTTTGATGCACTCCTTTTCTTCGAAAATCTATTCTAAATCATCAAGCCTAATCATTCCCCACAAAAGTTTTGAAAAACGTCGACCGTGACTCAGTTTTTTTAAAACGT
>NW_019278493.1:0-824 GCF_002738345.1 Cucurbita maxima | reverse complement strand
GAACTCTTTTACAGTTTTACGCACTCCGTTTCTTAGAAACAATATTCTAAATAATCAATCCTTATCATTCCTCACAAAACTTTCGACAAACGTCGACCGTGACTCGGTTTTTTTAGCACGTACTACACACTTCCCTGTTTGGGTTTCCGAAGAAGGGTTCCATTTCAAGAACTCTTTTACTGTTTTACGCACTCCGTTTCTTAGAAATAATATTCTAAATCATCAAGCCTTATAATTCTCACAAAAGATTCGACAAACGTCGACCGTGACTCGGTTTTTTTAGCACGTACTACAAACTTCCCTGTTTGGGTTTCCGAAGAAGGGTTCCATTTGAAGAACTCTTTTACTGTTTTACGCACTCCGTTTCTTAGAAATAATATTCTAAATCATCAAGCCTTATAATTCTCACAAAAGATTCGACAAACGTCGACCGTGACTCGGTTTTTTAGCACGTACTACAAACTCCTCTGTTTGGGTTTCCGAAGGAGGGTTCCATTTGAAGAACTCTTTTACAGTTTTACGCACTCCGTTTCTTAGAAACAATATTCTAAATAATCAATCCTTATGCTTCCTCACAAAACTTTCGACAAACGTCGATCGTGACTCGGTTTTTTTAGCACGTACTACAAACTTCCCTGTTTGGGTTTCCGAAGAAGGGTTCCATTTGAAGAACTCTTTTACTGTTTTACGCACTCCATTTCTTAGAAATAATATTGTAAATCATCAAGCCTTATCATTCCTCACAAAACTTTCGACAAACGTTGACCGTGACTCGGTTTTTTTAGCCCGTACTACAAACTTCTCTGTTTGGGTTTCCGAAGGAG
>NW_019278492.1:0-824 GCF_002738345.1 Cucurbita maxima | reverse complement strand
ATGGGACATTCTCATGGGTCTATAAATCAAGTTTCATGACTTTTCAACCGACCAATTTTTTTTAATGAATTTTTCAACATTAAATAATGCAAAATTAGAAAAAATAGCTACAGCCGTCAAAAAAATCGGAAATTTTGTGGGAATCATTCTTTCATCTTGCTTATCTCCCAGGAAAAAAATTACAGCAAACCGATCACTCCACACGTACTTTCGCAATTAATGGGTGATGGTTGTGAGCACAAGGTCATGGTGTAGTGTACTTGCTCTAGAAATTTTGTGGGAATCATTCTTCCATCTTGCTTAGCTCCCAAGAAAAAAATTACGGCAAACCGACCACTCCACACGTACTTTCGCAATTAATGGGTGATGGTTGTAAGCACAAGGTCATGGTGGACGTCTTGGTGTAACGTACTTGCTCCGGTATGAAAACTCTTCATTTTAATGTTTGAGATAAGCATTCTTTCGCTGCCACATCATTGGGTGTGGTGTTTTTTTTTTTGTTTTTTAATGGAGGTAAAATCCAACACTTTTGATATGCTGTTGGTAGGACACGTATCGCGCGCAGCGTAGGATGGGGCTCGGCGTGTGCACGGGGTAGCGCGCGCGGGTTAACCTCCTAGCGGTAGCGCGCGCAGGTGTTGGCGGGCATGATGTGCGCNCCCACGATTGCCGGTGTTGGCGGGCATGATGTGCGCGCAAGGGCGATGGGGGCGCTGCTGCGGCGTGGGGCTCGGCGCGCGCACGAGGGGGCGGGCACTGGCGCCCCACGATTGCGGGCCGTAGGCCTTGGCGGGCACGCGAGCGCCCAACCCGTGCTCCCACAC
>NW_019278491.1:0-824 GCF_002738345.1 Cucurbita maxima | reverse complement strand
CTTCAAATCGAACCCTACTTCGGAAACCCAAATCTGAGACGTTTGAAGTACGTGCTTAAAAAACCGAGTCACGGTCGACATTTTTCGAAAGATTTGTGAGGAATAATTAGGCTTGATGATTTAGAATACGATTTTGAAGAAACGGTGTACATAAAACAGTAAAAGAGTTCTTAAAATCGAACCCTACTTCGGAAACCCAAGTCTGGGACGTTTGAAGTACGTGTTAAAAAAACCGAGTCACGGTCTTTGTTTTTCGAGAGATTTGTGAGGAATGATTAGGCTTGATGATTTAGAATAGGATTTCGATGAAACGGTGTGCATAAAACAGTAAAATAGTTCTTCAAATCGAACCCTACTTCGGAAACCCAAATCTGGGACGTTTGAAGTACGTGCTAAATAAACCGAGTCACGGTCGACGTTTTTTGAAAGATTTTTAAAAAATGGTTAGGCTTGATGATTTAGAATAGGATTTCGAAGAAACGGTGTGCATAAAACAGTAAAAGAGTTCTTAAAATCGAACCCTACTTCGGAAACCCAAATCTGGGACGTTTGAAGTACGTGCTAAATAAACCGAGTCACGGTCGACGTTTTTCGAAAGATTTGTGAGGAATGATTAGGCTTGATGATTTAGAATAGGATTTCGAAGAAACGGTGTGCATAAAGCAGTAAAATAGTTCTTCAAATCGAACCCTACTTTGGAAACCCAAATCTGAGACGTTTGAAGTACGTGCTTAAAAAATCGAGTCACGGTCGACATTTTTCGAAAGATTTGTGAGGAATGATTAGGCTTGATGATTTAGAATAGGATTTCGAAGAAACGGTGT
>NW_019278490.1:0-825 GCF_002738345.1 Cucurbita maxima | reverse complement strand
GTGTTGGTGAGAAGGACGCAGGGGTGGGTGTGTGGGAGCACGGGTTGGGCGCTCGCGTGCCCGCTAAGGCCTACGGCCGGCAATCGTGGGGCGCCAGTGCTCGCCCCCTCGTGCGCGCGCCGAGCCCAACGCCGCAGCAGCGCCCCCATCACCCTTGCGCGCACATCATGCCCGCCAACACCGGCAATCGTGGGGCGCCAGTGCCCGCCCCCTCGTGCCCCTTGCGCGCACATCATGCCCGCCAACACCGGCAATCGTGGGGCGCCAGTGCCCGCCCCCTCGTGCGCGCGCCGAGCCCCACGCCGCAGCAGCGCCCACATCGCCCTTGCGCGCACATCATGCCCGCCAACACCTGCGCGCGCTACCCCTTGGAGGTAAACCCGCGCGCGCTACCCCCGTGCACACGCCGAGCCCCATCCTACGCTGCGCGCGATACGTGTCCTACCAACAGCATATCAAAAGTGTTGGATTTTACCTCCATTAAAAAACTAAAAAAAACACCACACCCAATGATGTGGGAGCGAAAGAATGCTTATCTCAAACATTAAAATGAAGAGTTTTCATACCGGAGCAAGTACGTTACACCAAGACGTCCACCATGACCTTGTGCTTACAACCATCACCCATTAATTGCGAAAGTACGTGTGGAGTGGTCGGTTTGCCATAATTTTTTTCTTGGGAGCTAAGCAAGATGGAATAATGATTCCCACAAAATTTCTAGAGCAAGTACACTACACCATGACCTTGTGCTCACAACCATCACCCATTAATTGCGAAAGTACGTGTGGAGTGATCGGTTTGCTGTAATTTTTTTCCTGGGAGATA
>NW_019278489.1:0-825 GCF_002738345.1 Cucurbita maxima | reverse complement strand
TACTCCACTCCCCAAGCGCCTTTTGGGAATTTGAATAAAGAATTTTCTCAACTCTTTCCACGGATCACAGCCAAACCGCTACACTGCTCTTTTTACGAAATCAAGAGCAAACTCAATCCTTTCCACAACGTAGGATCAAACCGATACAAGTATTTGAGTTTGATAATAATACACCATAACTCTCTCAAAGAGTAGATTTACAATTTGGGATACTTACAACTATTTTTTCACAATACAATAATAATCCCTCTCAAGAATAAGATGATGAGAAATAAACTTGTAAGCTTGGAGAGAGCAACAAACAATGGAGACTTTGAACAAATGAGGATTGGAGAATTTATGGAAGTTCGTGTGTGTAAATTGTAGGGAAGTTGATGAGTTTATATAGAGAAGAAAAGTGGAAAAATGTAAGAATTAATATTGATCATTGAATTGTGTTAGGAATAATGGAAGGCGAACATTAAAAGTAAATAAATAAGAAAATTTTCTAAATTCATTTATTTAAAATTTTTTATATAATAATAATAAAAAGTTATGTGAGTAATGGTCAAATGAAAATTCAAAATTTATTATAAATATAATAATATAATAATAATAAAAGCTATATGAGTATCTACTAAAATTTTAAAATATAATAATAATAAAAATTGATTAAGTAACAATTAGATTCAAATTTATATTTTGTAAAAATAATTTTAATTTAGAAAAATAATAATAAGAAAAACTCCACCATTTGTTACTCTTCCAACATCATAAATGTCATACTTTGATATATTTTAATTTGTCCATCATTTTGATTTTGCTGCCACATCATCACGTCGGGTA
>NW_019278488.1:606-825 GCF_002738345.1 Cucurbita maxima | reverse complement strand
CCCTTCGTTTCTTAGAAATAATATTCTAAATCCTCAAGCCTTATCATTCCTCACAAAACTTTCGAAAAACGTCGACCGTGAATCGGTTGTTTTATGACGTACTAAAAACATCCCTGTTTGGGTTTCCAAAGAAGGGTTCGATTTGAAGAACACTTTTACTTTTTTATGCACTCCGTTTCTTAGAAATAATATTCTAAATCCTCAAGCCTTATCATTCCT
>NW_019278488.1:0-367 GCF_002738345.1 Cucurbita maxima | reverse complement strand
TCAAGCCTTATCATTCCTCACAAAACTTTCAAAAAATGTCGATCGTGACTCGGTTTTTTTAGCACGTACTTCAAACATCCCAAATTTGGGTTTCCGAAGTAGGGTTCGATTTGAAGAACTCTTTTACTGTTTTATGCACTCCGTTTCTTAGAAATAATATTCTAAATCATCAAGCCTTATCATTCCTCACAAAACATTCGAAAAACGTCGACCGTGACTCGGTTTTTTTAGCACGTACTGAAAACATCCCTCTTTGGGTTTCAGAAGAACGGTTCGATTTATAGAACTCTTTTACTGTTTTATGCACTCCGTATCTTAGAAATAATATCTAAATCATCAAGCCTTATCATTCCTCACAAAACTTTCA
>NW_019278486.1:0-825 GCF_002738345.1 Cucurbita maxima | reverse complement strand
TTCTATGGACATAGAGTCACTAGAATATGCATGATATAACTTCTTTATGCGAAAATATTTTTTACGTTATATTTTTGTATTGAAGGTACCTTTAAAAATAACTCAACATTATTATTAGGGAATGATTGACTCTATTATAATGTTAGGAATCATGAACCTCCATAATTAAATTTTTCCACATACTAAAATGGAATGATTCATTACCATTGCTAAAAAGAGAGCTTGAACGTCCCCAACCTTATCGTTATCAATCATGCACTCTAACCAACTGAACTCTTCCAACAAATTATGAGTATTAGCCTAGATATTGTCTACTTTGGCTCCTTATGTGTTGTCGTCAACCTCACGATTTTAAAATGCGTCTAATAGTGAGAGATTTCGACATGCTTATAAGAAATGTTTTATTCC
This sequence comes from Cucurbita maxima, assembly GCF_002738345.1. Taxonomy (NCBI): domain Eukaryota; kingdom Viridiplantae; phylum Streptophyta; class Magnoliopsida; order Cucurbitales; family Cucurbitaceae; genus Cucurbita; species Cucurbita maxima. The sequence continues at coordinate 417 of NW_019278486.1, read as the reverse complement.
CTCCCCAACCGATGTGGAATTCAATCCACCTCATCGTGAGAGGGCATGGTTTCAAATCCCACTTCTGGCAACTTTTATAATAACTACTAGGGTAAGTTTTCTTTTGTTCATTCTTGATTTCTTTCATACTTTTTCTTAATACACATTTCAAAGTCCTAATAAGTTTTCTTTTGTTCATTCTTGATTTCTTTCATACTTTTTCTTAATACACATTTCAAAGTCCTAATGACAAGTGTTTAACTTAATAAATTGTACTTGGAGTATGCATACAAAACACACACAAGTAATAAATTGAGGGTCTATACGGTTTAATCAAACTTGCATGTTTGCCCTTTAATCCCACAAATTTGAGTGGAATTTTGAGTGTCAAAATTTGGTGAACTCAAACTTGCATGCTTGCCACATAATCCCACAAAT
>NW_019278485.1:631-826 GCF_002738345.1 Cucurbita maxima | reverse complement strand
CGCAGCAGCGCCCCCATCGCCCTTGCGCGCACATCATGCCCGCCAACACCTGCGCGCGCTACCGCTAGGAGGTTAACCCGCGCGCGCTACCCCCGTGCACACACCGAGCCCCATCCTACGCTGCGCGTGATACGTGTCCTACCAACAGCATATCAAAAGTGTTGGATTTTACCTCCATTAAAAAACAAAAAAAAC
>NW_019278485.1:0-226 GCF_002738345.1 Cucurbita maxima | reverse complement strand
ATTATTTAATGTTGAAAAATTCATTAAAAAAAATTGGTCGGTTGAAAAGTCATGAAACTTGATTTATAGACCCATGAGAATGTCCCATTCGTGAATCGATCGAGTTCCCGGAAAAAAACATGGTAAAACTCGAGATATTCGACCATATGACGGCTCGGAAAAATCGTGTCTGGGCCTGGCAGACCAAAAATGCCTCAAAATGTACTATATAGGGGGGTGACTAGTC
>NW_019278484.1:747-826 GCF_002738345.1 Cucurbita maxima | reverse complement strand
AAAACGCCGACCGCTACTCAGTTTTTTTATCACGTGGTTCAAACTTCCTGGATTAGGGTTCACAAATTAGGGTTTCGAT
>NW_019278484.1:0-369 GCF_002738345.1 Cucurbita maxima | reverse complement strand
GTGACAAAGTTTTTTTAGCACGTACTTCTAAGTAACCAGGTTAGGGAATCGATTTAAAGCACTCTTTTACTGTTTTATGCACTCCATTTCTTCAAAATTCTATTCTAAATCATTATTCCCGATCACTCCGAGCAGGAATTTCGAAAAACGCCGACCGCTACTCAGTTTTTTTATCACGTGGTTCAAACTTCCTGGATTAGGGTTCACAAATTAGGGTTTCGATGTTAAGTACTATTTTTCTACACTCTGTTTCTTTGACATTCTATTCTAAATCATCTGGACTAAACTAAACATTCCCAACAAAAGTTTCGAGAAACGTCGACCGTGACACAGTTTTTTTAGCACGTACTTCAAAGTAACCAGGTTAGG
>NW_019278483.1:0-826 GCF_002738345.1 Cucurbita maxima | reverse complement strand
TCAAGCCTAATCATTCCCTACAAAAGTTTTGAAACACGATGACCGTGACTCGGTTTTTTTAACACGTACTTCAAACGTCCCTGATTAGGGTTATCGAATTAGGGTTCGAGTTGAAGGACTCTTTTAGAGTTTTGATGCACTCCGTTTGTTCAAAATTTTATTCTACATCATCAAGCCTAATCATTCCCCACAAATGTTTTGAAACACGTCGACCGTGACTCAGTTTTTTAGCACGTACTTCAAACGTCCCAGATTTGGGTTTCCGAAGTAGCGTTCGATTTGAAGCACTCTTTTACTGTTTTGATGCACTCCGTTCGTTTGAAGTTGTATTCTACATCATCAAGCCTAATCATTCCCCACAAATGTTTGGAAAAACGTCGACCGTGACTCGGTTTTTTTAACACGTACTTCAAACGTCTCTGATTAGGGTTATCGAATTACGGTTCGAGTTGAAGGACTCTTTTAGAGTTTTGATGCACTCCGTTCGTTTGAAGTTGTATTCTACATCATCAAGCCTAATCATTCCCCACAAATGTTTGGAAAAACGTCGACCGTGACTCGGTTTTTTTAACACGTACTTCAAACGTCTCTGATTAGGGTTATCGAATTAGGGTTCGAGTTGAAGGACTCTTTTAGTGTTTTGATGCACTCCGTTTGTTCAAAATTTTATTCTACATCATCAAGCCTAATCATTCCCCTCAAATGCTTTGAAACACGTCGACCGTGACTCAGTTTTTTAGCACGTACTTCAAACGTCCCAGATTTGGGTTTCCGAAGTAGGGTTCGATTTGAAGCACTCTTTTACTATTTTGATGCACTCCGTTTG
>NW_019278482.1:0-827 GCF_002738345.1 Cucurbita maxima | reverse complement strand
CCCAGATTTGGGTTTTCAAATTAGGGTTTGAATTGAAGGACTCTTTTATTGTTTTGATGCACTCCGCTTGTTCGAAATTGTATTCTACATCATCAATCCTAATCATTCCCCACAAATGTTTTGAAAATTGTCGATCGTGAAGCGGTTTTATTAGCACGTACTTCAAACGTCCCAGATTTTTGTTTCCGAAGTAGGGTTCGATTTGATGCACTCTGTTACTATTTTGATGCACTCCGTTTGTTCAAAATTGTATTCTACATAATCACGCGTAATCATTCCCCACAAATGTTTCNAAATGTTTTGAAAAACGTCGACCGTGAAGCGGTTTTATTAGCACGTACTTCAAACGTCCCAGATTTTTGTTTCCGAAGTAGGGTTCGATTTGATGCACTCTGTTACTATTTTGATGCACTCCGTTTGTTCAAAATTGTCTTCTACATCATCACGCGTTATCATTCCCCACAAATGTTTTGAAAAACGTCGACCGTGACTCGGTTTTTTAGCACGTACTTCAAACATGCCAGATTTGGGTTTCCAAAGTAGGGTTCTATTTGAAGAACTCTTTTACTGTTTTGATGCACTCGGTTTCTTCGAAATTCTATTCTAAATCATCAAGCCTAATCATTCCCCATAAAACTTTTTAAAAACGTCGACCGTGACTCGGTTTGTTTAGCACGTACTTCAAACGTCCCAGATTTGGGTTTTCGAATTAGGGTTCGATTTGAAGGACTCTTTTATTTTTTTGATGCACTCCGTTTCTTAGAAATAATATTCTAAATCATCAAGCCTTGTCATTCCTCACAAAACATTCGAAAAACGTCGATCGT
>NW_019278481.1:700-827 GCF_002738345.1 Cucurbita maxima | reverse complement strand
CAAGGAAATTTTTAGTACGTGCTAAAAAAGCCGAGTCACGGTCGACGTTTTTCGAAATTTTTGTGAGGAATGATAAGGCTTGATGATTTAGAATATTATTTCTAAGAAACGGAGTGCATAAAACAGT
>NW_019278481.1:0-582 GCF_002738345.1 Cucurbita maxima | reverse complement strand
AAACGGAGTGCATAAAACAGTAAAAGAGTTCGTCAAATCGCACTCTTCTTCGGAAACCCATACAAGGAAATTTTTAGTACGTGCTAAAAAAGCCGAGTCACGGTCGACGTTTTTCGAAATTTTTGTGAGGAATGATAAGGCTTGATGATTTAGAATATTATTTCTAAGAAACGGAGTGCATAAAACAGTAAAAGAGTTCTTCAAATCGAACCCTTCTTCGGAAACCCAAACATGGAAGTTTTTAGTACGTGCTAAAAAAACCGAGTCACGGTCGTCGTTTTTCCAAAGTTTTGTGAGGAATGATAAGGCTTGATGATTTAGAATATTATTTCTAAGAAAAGGTGTGCATAAAACAGTAAAAGGGTTCTTTAAATCGAACCCTTCTTCGAAAACCCAAATTTCGGAAATTTGAAGTACGTGCTAGAAAAACGAGTCACGATCGATGTTTTTTGAAACTTTTCTGAGGAATGATAAGGCTTGATGATTTAGAATATTATTTCTAAGAAACGGAGTGCATAAAACAGTAAAAGAGTTCGTCAAATCGAACCCTTCTTCGGAAACCCAAGTTTTTAGTACGTGCTA
>NW_019278480.1:0-827 GCF_002738345.1 Cucurbita maxima | reverse complement strand
CTTGTATTACAACGACCTCTGGAACGTAATAACTCGAATGACAAGCGAAAATACTCCCCATTGTACCACTAAGACGACTCATAAAAAATAAATTATTTGTTAACACTCCAAATTTGACCAATCGTCTTTAGAAAAAGTGATCCATTGTCAACGCTCTAGATTTTATCAATCGAAGATTCGGTACAAGTTATCCAATTTCAAATGTGGTGCAAATTTTCAAAAGAAAATTAAGCTTATTATATTCGGGGTTCAAACTTAGGTCTCTCGAGCGACAAGTGGGAATACTCACTACTGTATTACATCGACCTCTGAAAAATATATTATTTGTTAACACACGAGAGAAAAAGGAATCCAGTCCCAAATTTCGTTGTTTGGAAACAAAGCCAAATCATCTGGTTCACCACTACCGAATTTCGAATTCAAAAGAAAATTAAAAATCGTCGCTGCGGGGGATCAAACTCGTGGGAGTACTCACCACTCTACAACGACGACTTTCAAAAAATATAACATTTGTTAACAAACCAGATTTTATTTGGTAACAACGACGACTTTCTGATTTGGTTCGCTATTATAGGAAGAAGGTTGAAGCTCGAACATTAAATCAAAGCCTACACGCAAATTTGTCAAGAGAAACATATCCTATTCGATTTTTGCACCTCCAAAGAATATTTCCATAGAAGACCACGAAGGTTAACAAGACTGTGTCCAATTGAAGAAAATTATTTTCGTGTAAAATTTAAGGGTAAGGATCAAAATCTTACTTACAATCCATTTTCTTCAAAATTGAGTGCTTTTGATGAATAAATGGAGAGTTAATGAAGAAATTT
>NW_019278479.1:0-827 GCF_002738345.1 Cucurbita maxima | reverse complement strand
TTGAATATATTAATTATCCATCACGGATGTATAAGGGAAGATTTTGTCATATTTGTAAATAATTTTTTATTGATTTACCTTAAAAAAAATACTATATTATAACTCAGATATATATATATATATATATATATATATTGAAAATATATTTTGTGTACACTCTACACAATGGCTTTATTTTGAGCTTCCCAAAATGTTTTATTACCAATGGAGATAGTATTTCACAATCATTCCGTAATTAGCCGACCCTCTTCAAGTACTTTTTGACTTTAAAATAATTATTTTAAACTTTTAATTTTTAAATATAATATCTATTAAAAAATATTACAATTAGAATCTCAAAATTAACTACTTTTAATATATATATATATATTGAAAATATATTTATATGAAACGGGCTGCAGAAATTAGATAACTAGAAGTATAATCCCGTCTCCGGCCACACTTATTTAATCGATAGAAAATACTTCTCACTCCAATTTAGTTAAATAATAACAGAAGTTGAGTTGGTTTAATTTGTTTAACCATTAATTTAAATTTTTGTTTTTAAGAGAAAAATGTTAATTAGTAAAATATTTATTTACTAATTTTAATAACTTTTAATATATATTAAAAAAAAATCACAAATGGTGAAAAATAAACGACTAAAAAGGAATTATAAAATTAAATAAAAATGGAATAAATTATATAATTATATGTAATTACAAGAAAAATGTATATTTTAAAATTAAAAATAAATTAATTTATTTGATTGATAAACTTTTAATAATAGACTAGGATTCAACTAATACAACCTTTACAGGTCAAAATAATATTAGAAAATTAGATTA
>NW_019278478.1:0-827 GCF_002738345.1 Cucurbita maxima | reverse complement strand
CTTAGTCAACTTATGCCAGTTGGATAAAAAACGTGCCATATCTTCCTCTAATTCATATAGATTGAGATTTTAAAAAGAAATAATTGCTAATGCAATGAACGTGGATCAAGCACGTTACCTTTAAATCGTCAATATGACGCTCTCCTCACTAATATTAAAATTGAAAATTCAAAAAGTAAAGGTAAACTTATGCATAAAAAACGTGACAGATCTTCCTCTAATTCATATAGATTGAGATTTTAAAAAGAAATAATTGCTAATGCAATGAACGTGGATCAAGCACGTTACCTTTAAATCTTCAATATGACGCTCTCCTCACTAATATTAAAATTGAAAATTCAAAAAGTAAAGGTAAACTTATGCATAAAAAACGTGACAGATCTTCCTCTAATTCATTGAGATTGAGATTTTAAAAAGAAATAATCTTCAATATGACGCTCTGCTCACTAATAACACTAATTTTAGAGTCAAGTTATGCAACTTAAACAAAGTGCGGTGAACGTGGATCAAACACGTGACCTTCAGATCTTCAGTCTAACGCTCTCCCAACTGAGCTATCCCCGCAATCATTAGAAATAAAAATTCATCTGTATAGGTATTTTAGCTGATTCATTGAGATTTTAAAAAGAAATAATGACTAATTTTCTATTGAATAGTCAGGTTATGCGAAATAGGTGTGGTTAACGTGGAGATCGAACACACCTTCAAATATTAAATTTGACTCTCTCCAAACTGAGCTATCCCTGCTAACATTAAAAATGAAATTTTTTAAGTAAAAGTATTTACGCTAATTAATTGAAATTTTAGAAAGAAATAATCACTAATTT
>NW_019278477.1:626-827 GCF_002738345.1 Cucurbita maxima | reverse complement strand
TCGAAACTTTTGTTGGGAATGTTTAGTTTAGTCTTGATGATTTAGAATAGAATTTCGAAGAAACGGTGTGAAGAAAAAAGTAACAGAGTGATTAAAATCGAAGACGTAATTTGTGAACCCTAATCTATAAGGTTTGAACCACGTGATAAAAAAACTGAGTAGCGGTCGGCGTTTTTCGAAATTCCTGCTCGGAGTGATCGG
>NW_019278477.1:0-250 GCF_002738345.1 Cucurbita maxima | reverse complement strand
GAAGAAATGGAATGCATAAAACAGTAAAAGAGTGCTTTAAATCGATTCCCTAACCTGGTTAGTTAGAAGTACGTGCTAAAAAAACTGTGTCACGGTCGACGTTTTTTCGAAATTCCTGCTCGTAGTGATCGGGAATAATGATTTAGAATAGAATTTTGATGAAATGGAGTGCATAAAACAGTAAAAGAGTGCTTTAAATCGATTCCCTAACCTGGTTACTTTGAAGTACGTGCTAAAAAAACTGTGTCAC
>NW_019278476.1:368-827 GCF_002738345.1 Cucurbita maxima | reverse complement strand
AGATATTTTGCTTTTATAAATAGATGTTTTCACGAAAATAATTTTAATTTATGTTGAGATGGAGAATAAAAATTGACACTTGAGGACGTTGATACTTGAGACTTTGATTCCTCTTAGTGTGAAGCTTACATCTTGCAATTACTTGGGTAGAGAATGTGTTTCACTTAAAATTCACTCAAGAGAAAATAATCAAATAACGAATCATATGCGAGAGAGGATTAACTTTTTTTTTTTTTTTTTAATCTTTGAGAAATAAGAAAGAATAAAAATTAAAACATGACATGAATGACATGTTCTTGAATCATTGTTTTGTTCTAGTAAATGTATATAAAAAAAAAAAAACCTTATATATTTTTAGATATAATTAAAGATTACCTATTTAATAAAACTCCATCCAAACTTCTACTCATAAATTTAGTTATTATTTGTATACAATTGTTAACATGTAAGAAAATACAC
>NW_019278476.1:0-287 GCF_002738345.1 Cucurbita maxima | reverse complement strand
GATCATATCAATTTAAATAGCGTTCTCCACAACTATAAATATCGAACTCCAAAGTATTCACGAGCAAAGTAAGTTTGTTGAAACTATCTATAAAAGTGTTCCAAAGTGAGTTGTGATGAAGATTTGCCTTAAAATCTAGTTCCAATTAAGGGTGTCAACAATGAAGAAGTGCAAGCTGTTGGAAGGTTTGCCATGAAAAATTTCAGAGGTGGTAAATATAATTTATTTTACAAGCGTGTGGTGAACGGTCTTTGGTCTTTTCAGTCTCATATAGGCTACGGTCTTTT
>NW_019278475.1:0-827 GCF_002738345.1 Cucurbita maxima | reverse complement strand
TCTTCGGAAACCCAAACAGGGAAGTTTTTAGTACGTGCTAAAAAATTCGAGTCACGATCGACGTTTTTCGAAAGTTTTGTGAGGAATGATAAGGCTTGATGATTTAGAATATTATTTCTAAGAAACTAAGTGCATAAAACAGTAATATGGTTCGTCAAATCGAATCCTGCTTGGAAACCCAAAGAGGGAAGTTTTTAGTACGTGCTAAAAAAGCCGAGTCACGGTCGACGTTTTTCGAAATTTTTATGATGAATGTTAAGGCTTGATGATTAAGAATATTATTTCTAAGAAACAGAGTACATAAAAAAGTAAAAGAGTTCTTCAAATCGAACCCTTGTTCGGAAACCCAAACAGGGAAGTTTTTTAGTACGTGCTAAAAAAACCGAGTCACGGTCGACGTTTTTCGAAAGTTTTGTGAGGAATGATAAAACTTGATGATTTAGAATATTATTTCTAAGAAACGGAGTGCATAAAACAGTAAAAGAGTTCTTCAAATCGAACCCTTCTTCGGAAACCCAAACAGGGATGTTTTTAGTACGTGCTAAAACAACCGGGTCACGGTCGACGTTTTTCGAAAGTTTTGTGAGGAATGATAAGGCTTGATGATTTAGAATATTATTTCTAAGAAACAGAGTGCATAAAACAGTAAAAGAGTTCTTCAAATCCAACCCTTCTTCGAAAACCCAAACAGGGATGTTTTTAGTTCGTCCTAAAATAACCGAGTCACGGTCGACGTTTTTCGAAAGTTTTGTGAGGAATGATAAGGCTTGAGGATTTAGAATATTATTTCTAAGAAACGGAGTGCATAAAACAGTAAAAGAGTTCTT
>NW_019278474.1:0-826 GCF_002738345.1 Cucurbita maxima | reverse complement strand
GTGTATATTACAGTAAAAAAGTGCTTAAAGTCGAACCCTGATTCGTAAACACCAAAACCGGGACGTTTGAAGAACGTGCTAAAAAAACCGAGTTACTGTCGATTTTTTAAGAAACTTTTTTTGGGAACGATTAGGCATGATGATTTAGAATAGTATTTCGAAGAAACGGAGTGTATATTACAGTAAAAAAGTGCTTAAAGTCGAACCCTATTCGTACACACCAAAACCGGGACGTTTGAAGAACGTGCTAAAAAAACCGAGTTACTGTCGATTTTTTAAGAAACTTTTTTGGGGAAGGATTAGGCATGACGATTTAGAATAGTATTTCGAAGAAACGGAATGTATATTACAGTAAAAAAGTGCTTAAAGTCGAACCCTGATTCGTACACACCAAAACCGGGACGTTGGAAGAACGTGCTAAAAAAACCGAGTTACTGTCGATTTTTTAAGAAACCTTTTTGGGGAAGGATTAGGCATGACGATTTAGAATAGTATTTCGAAGAAACGGAGTGTATATTACAGTAAAAAAGTGCTTAAAGTCGAACCCTATTCGTACACACCAAAACCGGGACGTTTGAAGAACGTGCTAAAAAAACCGAGTTACTGTCGATTTTTTAAGAAACTTTTTTTGGGAATGATTAGGCATGATGATTTAGAATAGTATTTCGAAGAAACGGAGTGTATATTACAGTAAAAAATTGCTTAAAGTCGAACCCTATTCGTACACACCAAAACCGGGAAATTTGAAGAACGTGCTAAAAAAACCGAGTTACTTTCGATTTTTTAAGAAACTTTTTTGGGGAAGGATTAGGCATGATGATTTAGA
>NW_019278473.1:0-828 GCF_002738345.1 Cucurbita maxima | reverse complement strand
TCTACATCTACAAGGCCTAATCATTCCCCACAAAAGTATTGAAAAACGTCGACCGAGACTCGGTTTTTTTTAGCACGTACTTCAAACGTCCCAGATTTGGGTTTCCGAAGTAGGGTTCGATTTGAAGAACTCTTTTACTGTTTTGATGCACTCCGTTGGTTCGAAATTGTCTTCTACAACTTCAAGCCTAATAATTTCCCACAAATGTTTTGAAAAACGTCGACCAGGACTCGGTTTTTTTAGCACGTACTTCAAACGTCCCAGATTTGGGTTTCCGAATTAGGATTCGATTTGAAGCACTCTTTTACATTTTTGATGAACTCCGTTGGTTCGAAATTGTATTCTACATCTACATGCTTAATCATTCCCCACAAATGTGTTGAAAAACGTCGACCGTGACTCAGTTTTTTTAGCACGTACTTCAAGCGTCCCAGATTTGGGTTTCCGAAGTAGGGTTCGATTTGAAGCACTCTTTTACTGTTTTGATGCACTCCGTTGGTTCGAAATTGTATTCTACAACTTCAAGCCTAATAATTTTCCACAAATGTTTTGAAAAACGTCGACCGTGACTCGGTTTTTTTAGCACGTACTCCGTTGGTTCGAAATTGTATTCTACATCCACAAGCCTAATCATTCCCCACAAATGTTTTGAAAAACGTCGACCGTGACTCGGTTTTTTTAGCACGTACTTCAAACATCCCAGATTTGGGTTTCCGAAGTAGGGTTCGATTTGAAGCACTCTTTTACTGTTTTGATGCACTCCGTTGGTTCGAAATTGTATTCTACATCTACAAGCCTAATCATTCCCCACAAATGTTTTGAAAAACG
>NW_019278472.1:0-828 GCF_002738345.1 Cucurbita maxima | reverse complement strand
AAAACCGGGACGTTTGAAGCACGTGCTAAAAAAACCGAGTAACTGTCCATTTTTTATGAAACTTTTTGGGGGAATGATAAGGCATGATGATTTAGAATAGTATTTCAAAGAAACGGAGTGTATAATATAGTAAAAAAGTGCTTAAAGTCGAACCCTAATTCGGAAACACCAAAACCGGGACGTTTGAAGCACGTGCTAAAAAAACCGAGTAACTGTCCATTTTTTATGAAACTTTTTGGGGGGAATGATTAGGNAAACGGAGTGTATAATACAGTAAAAAAGTGCTTAAAGTCGAACCCTAATTCGGAAACACCAAAACCGGGACGTTTGAAGCACGTGCTAAAAAAACCGAGTAACTGTCCATTTTTTATGAAACTTTTTCTGGGGAATGATTAGGCATGATGATTTAGAATAGTATTTCGAAGAAACGGAGTGTATAATACAGTAAAAAAGTGCTTAAAGTCGAACCCTAATTCGGAAACACCAAAACCAGGACGTTTGAAGCACGTGCTAAAAAAACCGAGTAACTTTCCATGTTTTGAGAAACTTTTTTGGGGAATGATTAGGCATGATGATTTAGAATAGGATTTCAGAGAAACGGAGTGTATAATACGTTAAAAAAGTGCTTAAAGTCGAACCCTAATTCGGAAACACCAAAACCGGGACGTTTGAAGCACGTGCTAAAAAACCGAGTAACTGTACATTTTTTAAGAAACTTTTTAGGGGAATGATTGGGCATGATGATTTAGAATAGTATTTCAAAGAAACGGAGTGTATAATACAGTAAAAAAGTGCTTAAAGTCGAACCCTAATTCGGAAACACCAAAA
>NW_019278470.1:0-828 GCF_002738345.1 Cucurbita maxima | reverse complement strand
TGCATAAAACAGTAAAAGAGTGCTTTAAATCGATTCCCTAACCTGGTTACTTTGAAGTACGTGCTAAAAAAACTGTGTCACGGTCGACGTTTCTCGAAACTTTTGTTGGGAATGTTTAGTTTAGTCTAGATGATTTAGAATAGAATTTCGAAGAAACGGTGTGAAGAAAAAAGTAACAGAGTGATTAAAATCGAATTTGTGAACCCTAATCCAGGAAGTTTGAACCACGTGATAAAAAAACTGAGTAGCGGTCGGCGTTTTTCGAAATTCCTGCTCGGAGTGATCGGGAATAATGATTTAGAATAGAATTTTGAAGAAATGGATTGCATAAAACAGTAAAAGAGTGCTTTAAATCGATTCCCTAACCTGGTTAGTTAGAAGTACGTGCTAAAAAAACTGTGTCACGGTCGACGTTTCTCGAAACTTTTGTTGGGAATGTTTAGTTTAGTCTTGATGATTTAGAATAGAATGTCAAAGAAACGGAGTGTAGAAAAATAGTACTTAAAATCGAAACCCTAATTTCTGAATTCTAATCCAGGAAGTTTGAACCACGTGATAAAAAAACTGAGTAGCGGTCGGCGTTTTTCGAAATTCCTGCTCAGAGTGATCGGGAATAATGATTTAGAATAGAATTTTGAAGAAATGGAGTGCATAAAACAGTAAAAGAGTGCTTTAAATCGATTCCCTAACCTGGTTACTTGGAAGTACGTGCTAAAAAAACTGTGTCACGGTCGACGTTTCTCGAAACTTTTGTTGGGAATGTTTAGTTTAGTCTTGATGATTTAGAATAGAATGTTAAAGAAACGGAGTGTAGAAAAATAGTACTTA
>NW_019278469.1:544-828 GCF_002738345.1 Cucurbita maxima | reverse complement strand
TTTACCTAGGGAAAGATCTCAAACCCTAATTTTTACCTAGGGAAAGATCTCAAACCCTAATTTTTACCTAGGGAAAGATCTCAAACCCTAATTTTAGCTAGGGAAAGATCTCAAACCCTAATTTTTAGCTAGGGAAAGATCTCAAACCCTAATTTTACCTAGGGAAAGATCTCAAACCCAAATTTGTACCTAGGGAAAGATCTCAAACCCAAATTTGTACCTAGGGAAAGATCTCAAACCCAAATTTTTACCTAGGGAAAGATCTCAAACCCTAATTTTTACCT
>NW_019278469.1:0-508 GCF_002738345.1 Cucurbita maxima | reverse complement strand
CTAGGGAAAGATCTCAAACCCTAATTTTTACCTAGGGAAAGATCTCAAACCCTAATTTTTACCTAGGGAAAGATCTCAAACCCTAATTTTTACCTAGGGAAAGATCTCAAACCCTAATTTTTACCTAAGGAAGATCTTTTACCTAGGGAAAGATCTCAAACCCTAATTTTTACCTAGGGAAGATCTTTTACCTAGGGAAAGATCTCAAACCCTAATTTTTACCTAGGGGGAAAGATCTCAAACCCTAATTTTTACCTAGGGAAAGATCTCAAACCCTAATTTTAGCTAGGGAAAGATCTCAAACCCTAATTTTAGCTAGGGAAAGATCTCAAACCCTAATTTTTACCTAGGGAAAGATCTCAAACCCTAATTTTACCTAGGAAAAGATCTCAAACCCTAATTTTTATCTCAAACACTAATTTTTACCTAGGGAAAGATCTCAAACCCTAATTTTTACCTGGTTTTACCTAGGGAAAGATCTCAAACCCTAATTTTACCTAGGGAAAGA
>NW_019278468.1:0-828 GCF_002738345.1 Cucurbita maxima | reverse complement strand
CATCAAGCCTTATCATTCCTCACAAAGTTTCGAAAAACGTCGATCGTCACTCGATTTTTTTAGCACGTACTTCAAACTTCCCAGATTTGGGTTTTCTAAGTAGGGTTCGATTTGAAGAACTCTTTTCTTGTTATATGCTCTCCGTTTCTTAGAAATAATATTCTAAATCATCAAGCCTTATCATTCCTCACAAAACTTTCGAAAAACGTCGATCGTGACTAGGTTTTTTTAGCACGAACTTCAAACTATCCAGATTTGGGTTTCCGTAGTAGGGTTCGATTTGAAGAACTCTTTTACTGTTTTATGCACTCCGTTTCGGAGAAATAATATTCTAAATCATCAAGCCTTATCATTCCTCACAAAGTTTCGAAAAACGTCGATCGTGACTCGATTTTTTTAGCACGTACTTCAAACTTCCCAGATTTGGGTTTTCTAAGTAGGGTTCGATTTGAAGAACTCTTTTCCTGTTTTATGCTCTCCGTTTCTTAGAAATAATATTCTAAATCATCAAGCCTTATCATTCCTCACAAAACTTTCGAAAAACGTCGACCGTGACTAGGTTTTTTTAGCACGAACTTCAAACTATCCAGATTTAGGTTTCCGTAGTAGGGTTCGATTTGAAGAACTCTTTTACTATTTTATGCACTCCGTTTCTGAGAAATAATATTCTAAATCATCAAGCCTTATCATTCCTCACAAATTTTCGAAAAACGTCGATCGTCACTCGATTTTTTTAGCAAGTACTTCAAACTTCCCAGATTTGGGTTTTCTAAGTAGGGTTCGATTTGAAGAACTCTTTTATTGTTTTATGCTCTCCGTTTCTTAGAA
>NW_019278467.1:0-828 GCF_002738345.1 Cucurbita maxima | reverse complement strand
ACTCGGTTTTTGAGCACGTACTAAAAACTTCCCTGTTTGGGTTTCCGAAGAAGGGTTCGATTTAAAGTACTCTTTGACTGTTTTATGCACTCTGTTTCTTAGAAATAATATTCTAAATCATCGAGCCGTATCATTCCAAACAAAACTTTCGAAAAATGTGGACCGTGACTCGGTTTTTTAAGCACGTACTAAAAACTTCCCTGTTCGGGTTTCCGAAGAAGGGTTCGATTTGACGAACTCTTTTACTGTTTTATGCACTCCGTTTCTTAAAAATAATATTCTAAATCATCAAGCCTTATCATTCCTCACAAAAATTTCAAAAAACGTCGACCGTGACTCGGTTTTTTAGCACGTACTGAAAACATCCCTGTTTGGATTTCCGAAGAAGGGTTTGATTTAAAGTACTCTTTGACTCTTTTATACACTCCGTTTCTTAGAAATAATATTCTAAATCATCAAGCCTTATCATTCCAAACAAAACTTTCAAAAAATGTGGACCGTGACTCGGTTTTTTTAGCACGTACTAAAAACTTCCCTGTTCGGGTTTCCGAAGAAGGGTTCGATTTAAAGTACTCTTTGACTTATTTATGCACTCTGTTTCTTAGAAATAATATTCGAAATCATCAAGCCTTATAATTCCAAACAAAACTTTCAAAAATGTGGACCGTGACTCGGTTTTTTTAGCACGTACTAAAAACATTCCTGTTCGGGTTTCCGAAGAAAGGTTCGATTTGACGAACTCTTTTACTGTTTTATGCACTCCGTTTCTTAGAAATAATATTCTAAATCATCAAGCCTTATCATTCCTCACAAAAATTTTGAAAAACG
>NW_019278466.1:0-829 GCF_002738345.1 Cucurbita maxima | reverse complement strand
CTCGACGACCCGAGCATATGCCCATGTGCGGCGCATAGTGCTTGGGGCGTGGGGGTGGCGGAGGATATAGGGGGCGCCCCCGTGGCCAGCCCATGCAGACTAGTCACCCCCCTATATAGTACATTTTAAGGCATTTTTGGTCTGCCAGGCCCAGACACGATTTTTCCGAGCCGTCATACGGTCGAATATCTCGAGTTTTACCATGTTTTTTTCCGGGAACTCGATCGATTCACGAATGGGACATTCTCATGGGTCTATAAATCAAGTTTCATGACTTTTCAACCGACCAATTTTTTTTTAATGAATTTTTCAACATTAAATAATCCGAAATTAGAAAAAATAGCTACAGCCGTCAAAAAAATCTGAAATTTTGTGGGAATCATTCTTTCATCTTGCTTATCTCCCAGGAAAAAAATTACAGCAAACCGATCACTCCACACGTACTTTCGCAATTAATGGGTGATGGTTGTGAGCACAAGGTCATGGTGTAGTGTACTTGCTGTAGAAATTTTGTGGGAATCATTCTTTCATCTTGCTTATCTCCCAGGAAAAAAATTACAGCAAACCGATCACTCCACACGTACTTTCGCAATTAATGGGTGATGGTTGTACGCACAAGGTCATGGTGGACGTCTTGGTGTAACGTACTTGCTCCGGTATGAAAACTCTTCATTTTAATGTTTGAGATAAGCATTCTTTCGTTGCCACATCATTGGGTGTGATGTTTTTTTTGTTTTTTAATGGAGGTAAAATCCAACACTTTCGATATGCTGTTGGTAGGACACGTATCGCGCGCAGCGTAGGATGGGGCTCGGCGTGTGCGAGGGGA
>NW_019278465.1:0-829 GCF_002738345.1 Cucurbita maxima | reverse complement strand
GAATTTGGAAGAAATGGAGTGCATAAAACAGTAAAAGAGTGCTTTAAATCGATTCCCTAACCTGGTTAGTTAGAAGTACGTGCTAAAAAACCGTGTCACGGTCGACGTTTCTCGAAACTTTTGTTGGTAATATTTAGTCTTGATGGTTTAGAATAGAATGTCGAAGAAACGGACTGTAGAAAAACAGTAGAAGAGTTCTTAAAATCAAAGCCCTAATTTGTGAACCATAATCAAGGACGTTTGAACCTCGTTATAAAAAAACTGAGTAGCGGTCGGCGTTTTTCAAAATTCCTGTTGAGAGTGATCAGGCATAATGATTTTGAATAGAATTTGGAAGAAATGGAGTGCAAAAAACAGTAAAAGAGTGCTTTAAATTGATTCCCAAACCTGGTTAGTTAGACGTTAGTGCTAAAAAAACCGTGTCACGATCGACGTTTCTCGAATCTTTTGTTGGGAATATTTAGTCTTGATGGTTTAGAATAGAATGTCGAAGAAACGGACAGTAGAAAAACAGTAAAAGAGTGCATAATATTGAAGCCCTAATTTGTGAACCATTATCCAGGACGTTTGAACCTCGTGATAAAAAAACTGAGTAGCCTTTTCGAAATTTCTGTTGGGAATGATCGGGCATAATGATTTTGAATAGAATTTGGAAGAAATGGAGTGCAAAAAACAGTAAAAGAGTGCTTTAAATCGATTCCCTAACCTGGTTAGTTAGAAGTACGTGCTAAAAAACCGTGTCACGTTCGACTTTTCTCTAAACTTTTGTTGGGAATGTTTAGTCTTGATGGTTTAGAATAGAATGTCGAAGAAACGGAGTGTAGAAAAA
>NW_019278464.1:0-829 GCF_002738345.1 Cucurbita maxima | reverse complement strand
CGAGTCACGGTCGACGTTTTTCGAAAGTTTTGTGAGGAATGATTAGGCTTGATGATTTAGAATATAATTTCGAAGAAACAGAGTGCATAAAACAGTAAAAAAATGCTTCAAATCGAACCCTACTTCGCAAACCCAAATCTGGGACGTTTGAAGTTTGTGCTAAAAAAACCGAGTCACGGTCGACGTTTTTCGAAAGNTGGGACGTTTGAAGTTTGTGCTAAAAAAACCGAGCCACGGTCGACGTTTTTCGAAAGTTTTGTGAGGAATGATTAGGCTTGATGATTTAGAATAAAGTTTCGAAGAAACAGAGTGCATAAAAAAGTAAAAAAATGCTTCAAATCGAACCTTACTTCGGAAACCCAAATCTGGGACGTTTGAAGTTTGTGCTAAAAAAACCGAGCCACGGTCGACGTTTTTCGAAAGTTTTGTGAGGAATGATTAGGCTTGATGATTTAGAATATAATTTCGAAGAAACAGAGTGCATAAAACAGTAAAAAAATGCTTCAAATCGAACCCTACTTCGGAAACCCAAATCTGGAACGTTTGAAGTTTGTGCTAAAAAAACCGAGTCACGGTCGACGTTTTTCGAAAGTTTTGTGAGGAATGATTAGGCTTGATGATTTAGAATATAATTTCGAAGAAACAGAGTGCATAAAACAGTAAAAAAATGCTTCAAATCGAACCCTACTTCGGAAACCCAATTCTGGGATGTTTGAAGTTTGTGCTAAAAAAACCGAGTCACGGTCGACGTTTTTCGAAAGTTTTGTGAGGAATGATTAGGCTTGATGATTTAGAATATAATTTCGAAGAAACAGAGTGCATAAAACAG
>NW_019278463.1:0-829 GCF_002738345.1 Cucurbita maxima | reverse complement strand
AAACCGGGACGTTTGAAGAACGTGCTAAAAAACCGAGTAACTGTCCAATTTTTAAGAAACTTTGTCGGGGAATGAATAGGCATGATGATTTAGAATAGTATTTCGAAGAAACAGAGTGTATATTACAACAAAAAAGTGCTTAAAGTCGAACCCTGATTCGTAAACACCTAAACCGAGACGTTTGAAGAACGTGCTAAAAAAACCGAGTAACTGTCCATTTTTTAAGAAACTTTTTGGGGGAATGATTAGGCATGATGATTTCGAATAGAATTTCGAAGAAACGGAGTGTATAAAACAGTAAAAAAGTGCTTAAAGTCGAATCCTAATTCGTAAACACCAAAACCGGGACGTTTGAAGAACGTGCTAAAAAACCGAGTAACTGTCCAATTTTTAAGAAACTTTGTCGGGGAATGAATAGGCATGATGATTTAGAATAGTATTTCGAAGAAACGGAGTGTATATTACAGTAAAAAAGTGCTTAAAGTCGAATCCTAATTCGTAAACACCAAAACCGGGACGTTTGAAGAACGTGCTAAAAAACCGAGTAACTGTCCAATTTTTAAGAAACTTTTTGGGGGAATGATTAGGCATGATGATTTTGAATAGTATTTAGAAGAAACGGAGTGTATATTACAGTAAAAAAGTGCTTAAAGTCGAACCCTGATTCGTAAACACAAAAACCGGGACGTTTGAAGAACGTGCAAAAAAACCGAGTAACTGTCCAATTTTTAAGAAACTTTTTCGGGGAATGATTAGGCATGATGATTTAGAATAGTATTTCGAAGAAACGGAGTGTATATTACAGTAGAAAAGTGCTTAAAGTCGAACC
>NW_019278462.1:0-830 GCF_002738345.1 Cucurbita maxima | reverse complement strand
TAAAACAGTAAAAGAGTGCTGTAAATCGATTCCCTAACCTGGTTAGTTAGAAGTACGTGCTAAAAAAACCATGTCAAGGTTCTTCGTTTCTCGAAACTTTTGTTGGGAATGTTTAGTCTTGATGATTTAGAATAGAATGTCGAAGAAACGGAGTGTAGAAAAACAATAAAAGAGTGCTTAAAATCGAAGCCCTAATTTGTGAACCCTAATCCAGGACATTTGAACCACGTGAAAAAAAATTGAGTAGCTGCCGGCGTTTTTCGAAAATATTGTTGCGAGTGATCGGGCATAATGATTTAGAATAGAATGCCGAAGAAACGGAGTGTAGAAAAACAGTAAAAAAATAAACATAAAATCGAAGCTTTAATTTGCGAACCCTAATCTAGTACGTTTGAACCATATGAGAAAAAACTGAGTAGCGGACGGCGTTTTTCGAAAATATTGTTGCGAGTGATCGGGCATAATGATGTAGAATTGAATTTGGTAGAAATGGAGTGCATAAAACAGTAAAAGAGTGCTTTAAATCGATTCCCTAACCAGGTTAGTTAGAAGTACGTGCTAAAAAAACCGTGTCACGGTCGACGTTTCTCGAAACTTTTGTTGGGAATGTTTAGTCTTGATGATTGAGAATAGAATGCAGAAGAAACGGAGTATAAAAAAAAAGTAAAAGAAAACGTAAAATCGAAGCCCTAATTTGCGAACCCTAATCCGGGACGTTTAAAGCACGCGATAAAAAAACTGAGTAGCGGTCGGCGTTTTTCGAAACTCCTACTCGGAGTGATCGAGCATAATGATTTAGAATAGAATTTGGAAGAAATGGAGTGCATAAA
>NW_019278461.1:0-830 GCF_002738345.1 Cucurbita maxima | reverse complement strand
ATTTTGTGAACCATAATCCAGGATGTTTTAACCACGGGCAAAAAAAACTGAGTAGCGGTCGGCATTTTTCGAAATTCCAGTTGGGAGTGATCGAGAATAATGATTTAGAATAGAATTTGGCAGAAACAGAGTGCATAAAACCGTAAAAGAGTGCTTAAAATCGATTCCCTAACCTTGGACGTTACAAGTACGTGCTAAAAAAATCGCGTCACGGTCGACGTTTCTCGAAACTTTTGTGTGGAATGTTGAGTATTGTTGATTTAGAATAGAATGTCGAATAAACGGAGTGTGGAAAGACAGTAAAAGAGTGCTTAAAATCGAAGCCCTATTTTGTGAACCATAATCCAGGACGTTTTAACCACCTGCTAAAAAAACTGAGTAGCGGTCGGCATTTTTCGAAATTCCAGTTGGGAGTGATCGAGCATAATGATTTAGAATAGAATTTGGAAGAAACGGAGTGCATAAAACCGTAAAAGAGTGCTTAAAATCGATTCCCTAACCTTGGACGTTACAAGTACGTGCTAAAAAAACCGCGTCACGGTCGACGTTTCTCGAAACTTTTGTGTGGAATGTTGAGTATTGTTGATTTAGAATAGAATGTCGAATAAACGGAGTGTGGAAAAACAGTAAAAGAGTGCTTAAAATCGAAGCCAAATTTTGTGAACCATAATCCAGGATGTTTTAACCACGTGCAAAAAAATATTGAGTAGCGGTCGGCATTTTTCGAAATTCCAGTTGGGAGTGATCGAGCATAATGATTTAGAATAGAATTTGGAAGAAACGGAGTGCATAAAACAGTAAAAGAGTGCTTAAAATCGATTCCCTAACCG
>NW_019278460.1:635-830 GCF_002738345.1 Cucurbita maxima | reverse complement strand
GATCTACCTTAGACTCGACGTGGTTTTGATGTGATCTGAGTCATTGTTGAAAGACACAAAAAATAGCTCACTTCATCCCGATTAAGAGCACTTTTCGAGTGGATCAATTGGCTTAGTGAATGTCTAATGTCTCAGTGGGTGAAAGTCCCAAGACAACGCCCTGCAGGGATGCTGCAACCCTTAAACATACCCAGT
>NW_019278460.1:0-257 GCF_002738345.1 Cucurbita maxima | reverse complement strand
CTCCGTTGAGGTTCTATATGGGAAGAGGTGTTGGACACAAGTGTTTTAGGAAGAGGATGAAGTCTAACAACTTATGGGACCGAAATTAGTTCAGGTTACCAACACGACAGTCCAGAAAATCGGATCATGGTTACTGCACAGAGCCAGCAAAAGAGTTACATTGACACTTGAAGAAAGGATCTCGAGTTTGTAGTGAGCAAACATGTTTTCCTATAGGTAACGACCATGAAAGAGGTGTTAAGGTTTGGGAAAAGGGG
>NW_019278459.1:0-830 GCF_002738345.1 Cucurbita maxima | reverse complement strand
TTTGTGAGGAATGATTAGGCTTGATGATTTAGAATATAATTTCGAAGAAACAGAGTGCATAAAACAGTAAAAAAATGCTTCAAATCGAACCCTACTTCGGAAACTCAAATCTGGGACGTTTGAAGTTGCTGCTAAAAAAACCGAGTCACGGTCGACGTTTTTCGAAAGTTTTGTGAGGAATGATTAGGCTTGATGATTTAGAATATAATTTCGAAGAAACAGAGTGCATAAAACAGTAAAAGAGTGCTTCGAAACGAACCCTACTTAAGAATCCCAAATATGCGACGTTTGAAGTTTGTGCTAAAAAAACCGAGTCACGGTCGACGTTTTTCGAAAGTTTTGTGAGGAATGATTAGGCTTGATGATTTAGAATAGGATTTCGAAGAAACAGAGTGCATAAAATAATATAAGAGTGCTTCGAAACGAACCCTACTTAAGAATCCCAAATATGGGACGTTTGAAGTTTGTGCTAAAAAAACCGAGTCACGGTCGACGTTTTTCGAAAGTTTTGTGAGGAATGATTAGGCTTGATGATTTAGAATATAATTTCGAAGAAACGGAGTGCATCAACACTGTAAAAGCTTGCTTCAAATCGAACCCTACTTCAGAATCCCAAATATGGGACGTTTGAAGTTTGTGCTAAAAAAACCGAGTCACGGTCGACGTTTTTCGAAATTTTGTGAGAAATGATTAGACTTGATGATTTAGAATATAATTTCGAAGAAACAAAGTGCATAAAATAGTATAAGAGTGCTTCGAAACGAACCCTACTTAAGAATCCCAAATATGGGACGTTTGAAGTTTGTGCTAAAAAAACCGAGTCACGGTCG